>NC_090745.1:102396265-102423765 GCF_036898095.1 Palaemon carinicauda | reverse complement strand
CTCTCTCTCTCTCTCTCTCTCTCTCTCGTCTCACTGACTAGAGGTCCCGGGTATAATTCCTGCCATATCGACTAAGGGAGAAAAAATGCTGCCTTGGAAGGATCCTAATTTTGATATATATAGGACGTTCGTGTAGTGGGAGGAACGAACAAACGGACATATTTTATTGCAAGACAAAAAAACCTGTTTTTTGTTAATGGTGTTCCAGTTCACTGATTTAAGATATATTTCATGAGAATATCATGAAAAACCGTCTGGTTCATTTATCAGTGAAGATCGAAATGACTCCTACCCAAATACATAATTTAACTTTCATTGGAGCAACGTATTTACAGAAAAGATATTCTTGAACCGCTTACACAATAAATTTCACTCTACAGTGAACATTAAATCACTGTTTTTGGAACATCTTAATTCACGTATATTTTGAAAAATACTTTTACAAGAGAAATATTTTTCATGAAATAGAATCACTTTTATATTTAGAAATATATTTTTTACAAAAGAAACATTTTTCTTATAGAATGGTTCCTATAAATCGCTGTTTTTATTCTTACCTAAGAGCCATTTTCAATCAATGCCAATGACTTCAGAAAAAAATGTCCTAGTTCTAACGGTAATATTTAACCTAACAACGTCATAATAGAATATGAAGCTTCTGTAAAAATGTAATATATTCATGGGTTTGCGAACACTTCATATATCTACAGAGTAGACTCATCTGCAGCACGTCAGGTACCAAACACATTCCCATCATTCTTCCCGGATGATAAGACCCTTCCGTTCTTACGCTTCTATATAGCACGCGATGAAAACCATCACTTGAGAATTATTCGCTTTCTCGCCAGTGCTTCTGTTGTATTTTTCCAAAAATTCAAACATGCAGCTCATGGTTTTCCTGTTGAACAGGCTGACAGGAGTCTACTTTATAGTTTATTTATGAAAGATATATTTTAATGATTTTATTACCCTTAAAACATTTTATTTGAAAAGATCAGTCATTACTTGTAGTTTGTTTATTTCCTTTCCTCACTGGACTATTTTTCCCTGTTGTATCCCTTGGGCTTATAGTAATCTGCTTTTCCATCTAAGGTTGTAGCTTAACTAATAATAATAATAATAATAATAATAATAATAATAATAATAATAATAATAATAATATATGAACTAGACATATTTTGCTCTAGCCTCTCATTTTCATTAATATTTTTTTTTTTTTAACAAAATCTTTTTATCTGGTTATACTGCCCCGAAGATTTACTTATACAACTTTCATCTTTATATTCGACACATGATTCATTATATAACACTTTACCCCACTAAATAAAGTCTGTTCAAAAAGTTTTCTTTTAATATAACCACCAATAGTGGATCCACTAAGACTCATAGGCACACATGAGGCAACATGAGGATTTATAAATCTTTAATAAGCTTCTTGCAAGCGAGATGGATTCATTATTCCTCGGTAGGAGCTGCGTAACATTTCAATGATATGTAAATTGTCAACAGAAATTCATTCTAATAAATTAAGCTCATGTTTTGTGAATATCTCTCGATAGCTTCTGTTCACAGAAATGGCTAAAGGTTTTATTATAAACGCATTGACGTGATAAATTAAATTATAAAAAAAAAAAAACAGATTAAGGCCAATCCATATACAGCATAAATAATGTATGATTTAACGTTATTAAATACTGAAGAACGATCAGATACATTACAAGTCAAGCAATAATAAAGCAAAAATTCGACTTTCGTCAAGTCTTTATCTGGAAAATTCGCTTTTTGGAAAGAGAGAACACGTAGAAAGACCATTATAGTTACCTTATCAATTTATGGATTACATACCTTTTGGTCCATGTTACTTCCCACAAGACTGTTAATTCCGAATGGTTGTCAATTTTCAACTCATCGATTATGACCCTAAAAAAATATAGTTGTTGAACGCAATCAGACTATCGCTAACCATTTGAATATCGCATTCCAAAAGGTCTTTTATGTACATCGAGTCTGACGGCGCTGTAGATGTCCAAAGTTTTGACCTCTTTCATATCATATACACTAGAACGAGAGAGAGCCCCTCTTGCCCTGGGGGTAACAGCAGAGCAAGACGACTTACGAGCTCTCTTTCTTCTTCCAAAATGGACCGCTTCCGGCTGATAATTCTGAGGCCAGGAGCTATATTTCAGGGCTTCCCTTTCACCAGTTCGCGGGGTCCATTTCCAGAGGTTTATCAAATACCCGAGAGCATTGCTTGAATTTGTATAAACGCAAAAGATGAATCTGGTGCGAGAGGTATTTTTCATCTTGTGTTGCAGCAAAAATGAATGTAAAATATTCCGTGTCACGTACAATTTTTTATTAAAAAATACATTTTTGGATGGTTAAGATATGTTTAATCAATGCAAGATCTTTTTAATTTCTGACTTATTAATACTTGCAAACTACATGTAATAACACTATAGGCAATACACAGGACTGAAATTATGATCAGTAATGTTAAAACAAAGGTTTCAATATCCTCCCGACAAACATCTTTGTTTTACTATTTAATCAACTGGTAGTTATGAAAGAAAGGTTCTGATTTCACAAATGATATACGATTAAGTAATCAAAAATTAACTAAAATTTCTTCCAATAACGTTTAAGAAAGATATTTTTCATACTAAATCCCAAAAGATCATATTGATCATTAATGAAGAAGTACAGCAAAACAATTTGTTCTACAAAGAAATACATACACGATAATGGTAAAATACACCAATATCTAATAAATAAAAATTCTGCCATGTTCACTCAAACAAAAATAGATGGGATGTAGAATCCGATGGTTTCCCACCAATCCCCAAGAGAACTAATCACGTCAGCTCAAGAGAATAAGGTAAAGGGAAACAAGGTATTTTAGCTACAATTTTTCCCTATCGCCTATGTATTCATTGTATGTATGTATGCACGTATGTATAACATTTACTTACATTTCTATACATATACATTAACTATATATATATGTGTATACACCTATAACAATATATATAGATTAATATACATATAAATAAGTAGCGTATATATATATATATATATATATATATATATATATATATATATGTGTGTGTGTGTGTGTGTGTGTGTATAAATGTGTGTATATATATGGAGTTTATTCACAATCCCTAACAAAACTAATAACGTCAGTCCAAAAGAATAAAGTAATAGGAAGCAAAATACTTATATTCTTTGTCGCATATATATACTGTAAATATATTAAAACATGCATTATATATATACATATATATATATATATATATATATATATATATATATATATATATATATATATACACACAGTATATATATATATATATATATATATATATATATATATATATATTACATATATATTATATATATATATATATATGTGTGTGTGTGTACAAGAAACCAAGATTAATCCGTTTTCCCTAGCAGTTGATGGTTCGAGCTATAAGAAAAAAAATAAAAAAATAAAAACTGTTCTATATATTATCTCTTACATCCTATATAGGATTTAGGAGATATTACAGAAGAACGCCAAGGACTTCCATTAAAGTATCTTTATACATCTTTAGAGAAGAACTATTAGTAAGACTTCGAACCCCCTACACAGTAGATAGAGGCAGGTTTTCACGGGCGTGGCCTACCAGTATTGACATGACATCGGAGAGACGTGCAGGATTTACGGCAGGTTTGGTACTTGGGTCCTATTGTTGGGCTTCTGCCAAAGTTTTGTAATCTATCCCAGATGGACGGTGGTCTGTATGGTTTTGGAATGGGCGTTAGCGACAGGATTCAGTTTACCAGGGTGTGTTGAATGGTACAGTAGTATTCAGAAATGGCTGAGAGATGCCAGTGGTGATGGGCATCCAGGCGTCAGACTGTCAACCGAAGGTGTGCATAAGGGGCATATGGTCGTTGCGAATAATGAAAGATGTGCACTCTAAGAAGTGGCAGCAATAGCAGGCAGCCAAATACACTGCCAGAAGTTTGAGGTCAGGAAAGTTTTCTGCTGGAAAAGCCCAAAGATCATCCGTTCGAATACTGCCCCAACAGCGACGTCACTGGCATTGGCAGACATTAGGAGGGGTGAAGTTGGCAAAAGAAAGGTGACAGCAGTAGCAGTTGATATAGTTTTCCTTGCATTGAAAATCTTGGCTTGCTCTTGAGAGTCTTAGAAGGAGGTGAAAAGGACAGCGATAAGTGGGAAGAACCGACATTAATAATTCACCATGCCCAAGAACTCCTGCAGTGCGTTGAGGGCCAAGGACGTGGGGAACTTCTGTACAGCTGATACCTTCTAACGAGAGGTTGAACGCCCAAGGAGTAATACGATGACTCAAGAATGCCACTTCCTTGCCACCCAACGTGCACTTTTCATAACCGACTACAACGCCAGTGTGCTGCATGTAGTTGAAGATGATATATGCGTGAAGTAGATGGTCTTTGGAGAGGGAGAAAACTAATATATCGTCAATAAAATACAAAGAAGGGAAGGTGCCATAATCGACCACCCATGAGTCATTGAAATGTGGGCCCTTGCATTACAAAAGCGAAAGCAGGAGTAACTGAAAGTATATTTACCCAAAGGCTGCTAATGGCGGTCATGGACATGACTTTTGGGTTCATGGGCATCAGATAATATCCCTTTGGAAAGATAAGGGTCCAAAATATTTTAGCACTGTGAAGGTAGGTAGTCATGTTGGTTACGAAGGAAATGAATAGTGATCTAGTTCTGTCTGCATGTTAAGACTCCTGTAATCCCACCGTTCTTCAGGACGATGTGAAGGGGCAATGGTCATGGACTTGACATCTTTTACCAAGGAACCATTTCAGACCACTTCTTCCATTTTTACAAATGTGTGTTTAGCAACTGCCAAACTGTCTGGGGCCCAAAGGTCTGAATTTAATAAACACTCGTGGTCCTGTCGTCTCAATATAGTGAAAATACCATGATTGGTGGGACCCATTGCTACATGGCATAGTTCTGGGAAGGAAGGCAAAGGGATATAAAGTGAGGAGGAGGATGTTGGCACCTGTAGGCATGCTGATGTTGAGAGCCAGGTTAGATGAAGCAGGTGATAAAGCTGTGGATGAATAAGAACTGGCATTAACTAAAAGGTGATGTGTGACATCAACCAAGAAGTGAAATTAGGTTAAGAAATCTGCACCAATTAGAGGCAGAGTAATGTTGGCAATGATGAAAATCCATTGGTACTGAGCTCTCCCAAATGATAGTGTTAGCATCTCGAAGATATATCCATTGGTGGCCACCAATCAGACACCAGCGGTCTTGGAATGACACGGTTGTGTCCTTAAGAAGATATGTAGAAGATGGAAATGGCAGGCACCAGTATCTACCTCAAAGTATACATTATATCCTGAATCAGACAAAAAAAAAAAAAAAAAAAAAAAAAAAAAAAAAAAAAAAAAAAAAAAAAAAAAAAAAAACACCAGTAGTTAATAGCCACGTCATCGCCTTTACCGATGGCCCACCTACACATTTTTTTTTACCACAGACATCAGGTATCCCATTTCTTAGCATCCGCCCCAAATCTGAAGTGGTAACAAGACAACTGAGGCTGAGGGCAAGGGGTGTCATACAGCGGTTGTTGGGGGCTTTGATTGGGACACGGACGCGGACATGAGGCGGCATATGTGGGTGGTGTTTGTTGCTGCCCCGTAATGTCAGGTGGGCGTCGATGTCCTATATCTGTCGCCTTAGCTTTAGTCAGTGTTGTATGCTAGTCCCCTCTGTCAGGATTGGAGTTGTTGACAGAGTTCTTGATGGTGAGAAAGTGGCTGCCTAATAGTTTAAACTTGTAGCAAACGTTCTTATGTTGAAAAGGCTGACATAAGTCTCTTTTTATAGCAGATATATATATATATATATATATATATATATATATATATATATATATATATATATATATATATATATATATATACATACACACACAAAAAAGATGTTTTAATGTTGTTACTGTCCTTAATATATTTCATTTCCTCACAGGGTTATTTTTATCTGTTGGAGCCCTTAGGCCTATAGCGTCCTGCTTTTCCAACCAGAGTTCTAGCTTAGCTAATAATAATAATAATAATAATAATAATAATAATAATAATAATAATAATAATAATAACAACTAGAAGATGCAACTTGGGACGTACATTGTTTATGAGATCGGCACTGTCCCTCATTCATGTCACTGTAGCATTGCTACATTTAAAGGAATATTCAAGATATTAACATGAAATTTGGCAGAAACAGAAACTATGTTTCACATCAATCCTGAAATTTTAATTTCTATACATGAATCATTCTAGAAACAATTTACCCCAACGCCAAAAATAACCATTCAATCCATACCAAAATTAACGTTTGCTGTTGCTTTTCTATGGTAGATCTCAACATGAAAATTGGTATGGACAAAGTAAATATCCATCCCATAAATCCCTGAAAATTTAATTTATATAAATACGAAGTATTCTGTCATTAATTTATGTCGCCGGCGAAAATCAATCTCCTGCAGATATCGAAAAGGGCTACTGTTATTTCTTATGGAGAGTATTAATACGAAAATTGGTATTAATGTAGTTCACATAACACCCATCAAACCCTGTGAAAATCTTTTGGATATCTGTAAACTCTAGGAGTAGTTTGCTCCTCCTCACTGATTTTTTAGCTAAAAGTCGTCGCTTACGAACAAATGTGACAGCCAGGGCATGCCTATAGTAGGTATGAACATGAAAATTGGCAAAAACAAAGCTTACGTATATCAATAATTAATACTGACAATTCTCCGAGGACCATTGGCCCCTTTGGATCACCCAACGGTTGTTGAGAGAACTGAAGAATCTTGGCTACGCAGAAGACTGGGGAGAGCAAGTACTACTCCTAGAGTTATGATTTCTGGGCATCATAATGTATTGGGTTGTCCCTTTGCTAACGAAGCAAGCCAATAGGAGATTTCTGGAAAGGTGACATTGGGGATTGCAATGAGGAAATAGTCTGCTCTGTTACTCGATCTGGTCAAACTCTGGACGAGGAACTGAACTTTGGCACGGTATAACCAGGCAAATGCACTTCCACTCCCAAACGGCTGGCATTTCACTGTGGCAGCATGGATAGATGGAGTCTGGGTTGGTGGTGGACATTATCAGAGGTTATGACAGACAAAGCGGAGAACTGGGAGGCGAGCTAGGTGTTTAGACACTTCGTAAAGCACCAATATGATAAGAGTGAAGAGTGAAGGAGACATAAGGATGTGACCAGCTTCTGAACAACTAACTTTATTTAGTGACAACACAGGTATTTATAAACCAAAAGGGGTATCATACGTGTGACAATTGCATGTGTACATTCAGCATCTTTTGTCAATATAATAACCATATTGAAAATGAAGTTGAAATTAGCATGCTAAATTAAAAGAATTTTGTAGGTCAATATAGTTGGAGTCGGATGGCAGTTACTGCATGTGTTGCGTAATCAAAAACATAGGGGTCATTCTCCTTTGTTTGTTTGTGGGTGTGTGTGTGTGTGTTGCTTGCTGCACGTGCATTACAAAACCTGATAGTTGTACTACGAATAAATGTTAGAAAAAGTGGCCAGCAAGAAGGAAGAAATATCGTGTGAATGAGCAATGTGATACTATTTCCCCTACATGGGGTGGGACACAGGCTCTTGCGGTTGGCAGCCCGTATTTGGATAAGTAGTCTGTATGTGTGAAAGGTGAAAAATCTTCATTATTGTAGAAAGGGGGACGAAAACCATGTTGGATAGGCATGGAACACAGATGATGGACAAGATGACAATGTGATGAATACAGCTAGAAACACTCGAGCGATGACAGCCTGGAGGGAGTCCGGAGCTGAAGTCTAGGGTTGCTCTTCACACTTCACTACATGCTAAACCTGAACCCTCTTCGGTCCTGGAGAAACCTCGTTTTATTGTAAGAGCTACTCTTTGGACGAAAGCCAGAGACCGAAGAGGGAAAAATTAATTACATAGGGTAAGGGAAAATTATAAACTATTTCCTTCTGTTGGCATCTTCACTCCCACTGAAATGAAAACCTTGATGCATCGAATTTATAAAAGGAATGTAATCACTATGACGTCATCTTTATGACCTCAGACAAATTGGTGTTGGATAATAACAGGTCAATGAAAAGCAAATCAGAGCTTTTGTAAAATTTTCTCCCTTTTGTGCAAGTAATTAACGCTATTTCCATGGCTGCATTTAATCCATTGAATTACCAAGTCATCATTTATGAGGCCTTTCCATATCTAATTTTGAATCATTTGGTTCTTGGATGTAAGCCTTTAAATGTTTCAGCTTACTAAAACAAACAATATTTTGAACTGAAAATAGTTATATATTACAATTTCATTATTATTATCATTATTATTATTATTAATTGCTAAGCTACAACCCAAGTTGGAAAAGCAGGATGCTATAAGCCCAGGGGCTCCAACAGGGAAAATAGCCCAGTGAGGAAAGGAAACAGGGAAAAATTAAATTTTTAAAGAAGAGCAACATCAACAAAATAAATATGAGCTATTTTTTTTCAAAACCTATCATTCAAATAACCTTTTAAGCAGATATTACTTAAAAAAATTATTGGTAAAATCATTAACATGGATTACTACATTGACCTTAGCCCAATAAATTCTGGAGTACAGTCATTGGATACTAATTGGATACGAATTATCATTTATAGGACCTTTAAAGAGTGTATTTTCCTACCATTTGATTCTATCATTTTATGTGTTTATATGTTTGAGCCAAATAATATCAATTACAAAGTAAGCATAGATCATTTATATTATGTATATGTTATAGGGTATCGTGTATATTATATAAATACAATTTATTTGTGAGAGAAGGAAGTTGCGAGTTAATGTGAGTAAGGTTATGAGATGCACAAGAAAAGAGGTTGGAGCTAGATTGAATGACATATTTAATGTAGATCAGTTTAAGTACCTGGGTTCTGTTGTTGTTGCAAAGGGAGGAGTGGAAGCAGATGTACGTCAGAGAATGAATGAACGATGTTAAGTGTTGGGAACAGTAAAGGGAGTGATAACAAAAATAGGGTTAGGAATTAATGTAAATAGGTCTGTATGAAAAAGTGATTGTACCAACAGTGGTGTACGAATCAGATTTGTGGGGAATAAAAATAATGGACAGAAATTAAATGTCTTCGAGATAAACGGTCTGAGAATTATAGCTTATGCATCTCGATTTAATAGGGATAGAAACGAAGTAGTAAGGGTGATAACTGGTGTGAGAAATTAATTAGCAGCTAGAGTGGATATGAATGGGTTGAGCTGGCTTGGTCATGTAGAGAGGATGGGAAAATGTCATCTGCTGAAGGTGGTGAATGGAAGAATTGAAAGAAGTGCAGAAGGAAGGCCAAGGTTTGGGTGGATATACGGAGTGAAGAAAGCCCTCGATGACAAAAGGATAAATGTGAGAACGTGCTAGGAATAGAAATGAATGACAGCCAACTCGGGTCATCTTGGTGACATATGAGGTAACGGCAGTAGAAGAGACAGCATATAAAATTTCATTTGTGGTGAAAGACTGGGAAAGGTGGGCTGTGGCACCGTAGCAGTACCAACCAAACTCGGTTGAATCGCTCATTGGGAAAGGAAGAACGCTGAGGAAAAGAAAAATCCCCTTTTGTTTCTTTTTGGATATCGGCTACCTCCCAAATTGGGGGAAGTGCCATTGTCGATATACAGACAATTTCTATGAGTAAATTTTCAAAATTTTCAACATGCCATTATATTTAAATTTACACACCCTTAAATTTTTTTTCAAAACCAGGCTTTTAAAACCTCATGAAAATGCAACCATTATATCTTTTAATGAAACCCTCATGAAGGCTGACCATATTTTTACATATTTCTAACAAACAGACCAAACTCATTTATCATAACATGATCCAGACATAGTTAAATTTACGCTAAGTCTTGCAGCTTAAATAAAGATGCAAACTGTACATTAGTTTGGTTGTCTGATGTTCCAACCTTAAATCATAAAAAAATTTCTTCTTTTTCTGGCGTAAATTTTTGAGAAGTGGCAAAGAAGTTGATGGTGCAAAGATAACTCCTTAAGCCAAATTTTCGTACGCAATCCCGAGAATATTGTCCACATTCTTCTGCTTAACCATTCGAGATTAAAAAATTTAATAGATCAATATTATCTACAAAATTAAGTGTGTATATAAGTGTGTATGTATATAAAGTATAATATATAGCCATTTATATATATATATATATATATATATATATATATATATATATATATATATATATATATATATATGTGTGTGTGTGTGTGTGTGTGTGTATAAAAGAAACGTGGCGAGATTGGAATTTTTCATATGGACAGACCAAAAAAGTAATCCTAGACATTTTGAAAATTCAAATCCTTTTTCTTAGGTAACTGGTCTTAGGAGATTTTTATGTTTGATCGTTCAGTGAACAAAACAAAGTTACGGCCTATGAATAAGTTAAAGATCTGAAGTTCTCTACCCACTTGAGAGAGAGAGAGAGAGAGAGAGAGAGAGAGAGAGAGAGAGAGAGAGAGAGAGAGAGAGAGAGAGAGAGAGAGAGAGGCAATTTTCTAGTTCGTTTCTATCATATCAATCCTTTCTTTAGGGAATACTCTATATTCAATACGCATAAAAATTCAGTCCATTTTTGCAACAAATAAATAAGTATGAATTTATAGCTACATTAGTTGACTTTGATGATACCTCAGTATTCCCTAAATAACCAATAATACTTACAAAAAGGCTTTTCATTACAACGTAAAAAACTCCAAAATCAGATTATCAAATTCGTTAATATATCCGTTTTTTGAACGGTAAAAATCCTGGAATAAATGTTGCCAAACATTTACCGTTATATTTTTAATGCAAATTTTTAGCAGTGTAGGCTTGTTCATATCATTGTGAGGAATATTTAGTTCCAACTGAAATACTGAAAAGCACTCTTGCTTCATCGTACAGTTAAAAAACCCCGTAATTTTAATAGGAAATTCTCCGTAAAAATATACTGTTCTCAGCCGTGTTTCAGAAAATACAGGCGACCGTAATTTCTACCCTACTTTGTTATTATCCTGTACGGGTTGGTGACCATAATATCACTCCTTTACGTCAAAATATCGTTTTTCAAAACGGTAAATGTCAGGCAACATTTATTCCAGGATTTTTACCGTTTTATTACGGCAGATTTTTAACAGTGTAGGTTCTATATTTACTTTCATTATAATAATTGAACTAATGTTAAAACCTCCAAGCGTTCCTTGCAGCATGGCTGTATGATACAAAAAGGAAATACTGAATTTTCTCTTTCCATTCACCGAAAATACATTAAACATTAATATCTTTTAGAAATTAATAGATCTCAAATGATTATTAAAATTTAATAGACATAAGTTGGAGAGCAAAGAGTGTTAAAACTTAACTCGCTGCTCTTTAAAAAAGGGATAAAGTATAAAGATACTACATACACAATGAAGATTATGACAATAAAGATGACTGGGAACATAGACGATGATTAAAGAAAATAAGAGAAAAATAAGAATATAATTGACCAAAACAGACGAGAGAACAAACAGAACTCAGAACTTTTCTGCAGTTCTTTGTATCTCGATAATCCAATTGTTTTTTAACGCTACTGAGCCAACAATATCAAAGATATATTAAATAAAGTAAACAAAAATAATCTGAAAGAAGCGGTAAAGGTAAACACTTTTTTAAATTGCCTTTCCATTCCCCTTCTTAATATTTCTTCAGACTTCAAAACTTCATATAAAAAAAAGATAAATATCAACAAACAAAAATCATATTAGATACTGATGTCTGGTCAGTACAAAGGAGTAAATCTGTTTTCTCCCTGTGTAATTACAATACTTCTTTTCATTAAGTTACCCCAGTCGTGTATAAAAATTCTCTCTCTCTCTCTCTCTCTCTCTCTCTCTCTCTCTCTCCTCTCTCTCTCTCTCTCTCTCTCTCTCTCTCTCTAATAAAATCTATACCTATAGATATCTTTTTGATTAGGCAAAACACATCACTCAGTGATATCCAACTTCATGTTCCATTGATCGATTAAAAAATACTTTACATCCCATGAGATATTTTCTTTCAGTCACTTAAAACCTAATATTAAATTCTTCACTTGTATCCAAGTGTATTCATTCCCAGCACAGTGGTCATAATAGCGAGACCAGAGAAATAAAGAGAAATCTACGTCAGTTGACGTTGATGGAAGACAGTAAAGCCGATATCACACCCACCTACCGTATATGAAGTAGCCTTATTGGGGACGACAGGAATAAATGTTAGGACCAGATGCTCACACAACCTCTCGTAAATTTTCTTTATTTTTTTTTTTGGGGCGGGGGGGAGGGAGGGGGGCGGGGGCCCGAGTCGACAGAAATTGACTTCTTCCGACCATGTTCACTGCCGTAGGCATAAAACGTCCGAGGATGGATTCCGTGTCGTATCTAAGAAATCGGAAAGTGACCGTTATCTTCTTTACAACTTGGAAGTTTCCCACTTCTTGCGTTTTGACAACTTCCTCGCCGGGAGCTTCTCTCGCAAACCAGGGACGGGGGTCCCAATATTCAGTCCGGTAAACTTTTATATTGAATATATCCTAGCTAAAGATTATATTTTCATAAAGCACCGTTTTCACCGGGATGATATATTCCAATGATATTCATCTAAAACATTGCAGAAGATATTGATAAAACCCCCTTATCTTTAGTGCGATTCACTTCTGCCTGTTCGATAATTTATTTATTTGTTTGTTTGTTTTTGAGCACCTTTACACAAAATCTACAGAGCCGATTTTCACCAAACTTGGTAGTCATGTTGGCTATGACCCAAGGATGAATCTGTAACATTTTGAACAAAGTACATCAAATTACAATTACACAACAGTACTTTGAAAATAATCGCAATGTTGAGTAAATGGCAATTTTTTTTTTTTTCTGTGTGAACAACATTACGCAAAACTGAACAATTTCAACGTAACTTTTTGGAAATATGGGTTATGACCCAAGGAAAAATCCATTAGAATTTGAACAAAATACATCAGTTAAAAATACGAAGTGGATTTAAGAGCAAAACAATACTGTTTAGGGATCATATTTTTACAGATTTAATAAATGGTTCAACAACTATTTTATTAACAATCATGGACTACCGTAAACAAGACGCGTTTTTTTTTTTTTTTTGTGTGTGTGTGTGAACCTACCAGTACAAAGAACATTCCTATTTAATTGCTTTAAAAGCCTCAGAAATCTGCTTACGAAATAGTAAATACACAGATTTCTTCAACATACTCTTAGTATACTGTATCAAGAAATGACGCTACAAAGCCTTAAAATTCTTGGTTGGAAAATCAGTCATTTCTCTGAAAACTATGAAAAACATTGCGAGATAAAAAAAAAAAAAACCACGAGTTACAAATTAAATAAATAGCTATTAACATATCTTTTGCGCGGAAATATAAAAATGTGATATTTTACATCAGAAGTCTCTGTCTGTCTGTCTGTCTGCCTGTCATCATAAAATGAATAAATTCATTACAAATTGAAGAGACGACGAAAAAATAATAAACATTTATGAATATATTGCAATAGAATGTTAAAAAAAGAAAAAACTCAAATTTTATCTCCAGTTAACAAAATTAATATTTTTCATGACTCTCCATATATTTCTATTAGTTTAGATATAATCATGACTTGAAAATACCATTGCATAGAAAGAACAGAAATCGGATTAATGCTATGTTGCCATATTTCTTAAAATGATCAACAGTTAAACTAAGAAACATGAGCTAAAAATACCATTACTATCATTATTACTAGCTAAGCTACAACCCTAGTTGGAGAAGCAAGATGCTATAAGCCCAAGGGCTCCCACATTGAAAAATAGCCAAGCGAGGAAAGGATTAATAAACTTCAAGAGAAATAATGAACAATTAAATAAAATATTTTAAAAACAGTAACAACATCAAAACATATATTTCATATATAATCTATAACCTGTTCATCATAAAAACATTTGCTGCATGTTTGAACTTTAGAACTTTTAAATTTTATGGATAACAAAGCACGTGTAAATTATTTGGAAATGAGCCGGAAATATTTTCCAGCATCGTGAGCTCTTCCATTTATGACCATTAAAAAAACATTCGTAGAATCTACGTTAAGAAGTCCTTGAACGTGAATGAAATTTTCACAATTTTTTTCAACATCTTTAAAACATACAGTTTACTTACTGTACGGACACACACACACACACACACACACATATATATATATATATATATATATATATATATATATATATATACATATACATATATATGTGTATATATAATATATAGATATATATATAGAGAGAGAGAGAGAGAGAGAGAGAGAGAGAGAGAGAGAGAGAGAGCAATTCACAGTACCGCTCTCACATTTTCCTTTGGAAATGTTTTCTTTTTACAGGTGGTGTATTTTTTCCTGCACATGAAATGTCTTCCTCCCCTTTTCTTGTTTGCTTGTTTCTATTCACTTTCCAAAGGCCTATATTTCCCTGAAGATTTTTCCTTCCCTGCTTTCATGTCTGATATTCTCCCTAAAGCAACAGAAAATTGTCGGACCACCTGCTCGTGTTAGGCATGTTTGTTTATGAAAGAGAAACTGCCAAAAATAGCGATATACATCCGTGGTTCAAATGGGGTCCAACCAAGACAATGCTCCTTGGAACCAGAATTCCGGAAGAAAGGTTTTAAATGACAAACGTTTAAAATCAGAGATTCTTTTTTAGCATAAATCGTCGTTTGAATTCAATAATCCTCTATGTGATAAATAAGGTATACGAAAGCCAAATCAAAAAGCTTTCGCATCTAATTCTATTATATACAATACACACACACACACACACACACACACACACATATATATATATATATATATATATATATATGTATATATAATATACATATACATGATATACATATATATAATATACACATATATATATATGTATAAAATATATATATATATATATATATATATATATATATATATATATATATATATATATATATATATATATATATACACACACACTTATATTTATCTCAGTTGCTGAAAATAAATAATTATTGTTTTAAAAGTCAACACACCATCACTGCTTCAAAATATATCAATAGGGTTTAAAGGAGTGCAACCTTACAAAATAATATCTTGAGCTACTAAAACAGTTCACAAGAAATTTACAAACGCACCAATCTCACAATTCAAATAACATCGATTAGTACATAATAACATCAAGCTATTTTTATGTATACAGAAATATTCGCCGAATAATGCTGTACATGAATTGCCAACTACGTGGAGAGTACGCTACAGCACTGGTTGCAGTCGGGGTTCAAAATTGAACTAATACAGTCAAGCTTTAATTCTTTAATAATTATGGATACCAAAGTAATTGCCCTGTTACTATGGAAAAAAAAAATGAGAACTTGAATGCCAAAAAACCCCAGGTGTTCAAAATAAAATTTCAAAAAGCAAATCAGAACAAAGGCAGACAAAGAATACTGCATGGAGTAAAAGCCGCCTCTGCATAATAGGGAGAATGAATAATTAACATTCATAGAAAATTGCACATAATTCACACGCCATTCGGAAACGAATAAATTGCGGTACGGAAGGGATAAGTAGGTATTTTGCCGTTGTGGCATAAATGAAACTGTAGGACAGCGGTTTAAAATTGGGTCTATCATCGCACGGCCATGGCCCAAATAACTCAGTGATGCCTTTGGGCATGGTTCCGTGCTGGCATAAAGCCGGCTTAACCTGAGGGAAAAAAAAAGAAAAAAAAAGAGAAAAAAAAAATACGTATGAATAAGTGTAAGGGATACTATGAAAGTTTTATACAATCACATTCGTTTAAACAAATTTAGCTTGCACTGCCTTTCATGTCTCTGTCCTTGGTTTATTGAATTTGCAGACCCGAGTCCCTCGACCATTTTTCGCTTTTCCTTTAAGTCTCCCATTCTGCTTTTTTCATATCTGTAATACCCCCCCTCTCTCTCTCTCTCTCTCTCTCTCTCTCTCTCTCTCTCTCTCTCTCTCTCTCTCTCTCTCTCTCTCTCTCTCTCTCTCTCTCTCTCTCTCTCTCTCCTTTTCCGGACTCAAAATATGTTCTCAATATTCTCAATCTAATGAGACACTTTAGGGCAATACACTTGAAAATATATTCAAAATCAAGATATCAGAATAATAATGAGCCACTTAAATGGCTATCCTGTGTGTTATCTCTAATTCATTACGGATATCCATTCATTTGGAAGAAGGAGTCGCGTCTTAGAACCTCTGCAATATGTCTCTAAAATCCTTATGAATAATAATTTCATTAAAATGGGGGGGGGGAAATTGAGCAATTAATTTTGATTTATCGGTAAGTAGTTCTTATTGTCTTCAGGGATATAAATTGACCTCCTGTCAAACTAAACACAATTTCGATTTTAATTATGTACCACCTATGAACAATTACGTCTCATTTATAAGGAAAAAAAAATATTACCACTATACATATGAACGAATATTTTATTTAACATTTCATGCTAATCATGTTTACAAAACTTTTAATTTCAAGATAAAATAGAAAAAAAAACCATTTATAATCGTATGTGGATGTTTTTTTACGACTAATATTGATATTTATTGAAATATATTGTATGGTTTTCATACCCACTTGTGATGCAAAAGAAATATCTTTCTAATTTGTTTTTCATTAAAAATATCCTATTTGTCACTGTGCAGTAAATAATTCATCCAAATCATAAGAAAAAAAATAATTTTTCAGTACCGTATGATTAATTTGCTGCCCCTTTCCTAAGAGGCATTCTGAGAGGAAATCTCAAAGTACCATTTACAGTCTTGCATAATTTTGTAATTTTCTATACAAGAAAATGAGATATAATGTTTCGCTTATTTATCATGTGTTTTACATACATGTGTGGGATACCGCGTAATGCAAATAATATTTCCGCTATAAGTGATGCGAAGGTCATCAAATAGCCAGGAGCATATGGTTTGCAACTCAATACCATGAAAATATATTGTAAATAAAAGAATTTCATATAAAAACTAAATCTTAGGATGTAGAAGAGAGGAAATGTATGACAAATTATTTGTTTAAAATGAGAAAGAGGAATGTGATGGCTCTCAACCAGAAAAGGTAAAAGAGGCAGTGTGGGTAGCCAAAGAATAAAGAACTTTGGTGTTTAGATGGCTTAAAGGTTTATACCTTGGAAGTGGTGACTAAGCATACTGTAAGGAAAACGGGATAAGTATGAAAGGCTAGAACTGCTAGTTTAAGAATTGTAAGTGGAAAAATTGCTATGAAATAAAGAGAGAAGTATTAGTTCATGTATTTGGTCCAAGAATGAATGAATGATTTTAAGTTCTCTGGCATCCTGACATCGAAGGTCATATTTGGTCCAAGTATATGAGCACACTGGTGCTATGTGATCTAAATGGTAAGTGGCAGAGAGAGACATGGTGTTGGCGTAATAAATTCCTGGGGTAAATGATATTGATAAAATTAGGTTGAATCGTGTTTGAAAGGGGGGACTGGACTTTTGGGAATACGTGATCTTCAAGAAATTTCAATGAATATACTTGAAAAATTAAAAAATGGATAAGAAAGGTTTCCTCCGTGATTAGTAAAATGTGAATAGACTTGCAATTTGGGGGATGTAATATTTAAGAAGAATGGCTGGAGGTAATTTTATCATTATTTGGGTCAAGCACAAATTAAGATCGATACACAGGAGTTCAAGTTGAAGAGGAAATTGACAAAATATGGCTGTAAATGTAATATGGTTAAACAAGTTTGATCGAATGGAAGGATGGGAGCAGTTTTTAAGGTGAAAAATAATGTTTGTAGCCTTGGGGTAAAAATACCAAAGTGGACGGAGCAGATGAAGAGTAAACTTTCTGGTGTCACAGAGACAGTGAGGAGCGTTTATTGTAATAGGAAGGTGATTAAGATGAATAAAACAGTAAGTGAAAGTGCGTGTGTGGATCAAACGTTTTTTCGACTCGTAATGAACTTTGGCAGGAAAGTGGAAAAGATATGTGGGTGACTGTGGAACTTAAAAAAAAAATACTTGATAAAATAAAAACAAGGCAATGGGGAATATGTTAAAGATGGGTGGTGTTAAAGATGGGTGATATCCAAGATAATTTGTTAAGACCAATCAAATTTTTACTGTTATTAAAATGAGCCAGATTTAGTCGAATAGCGAGTGACATTTAATGGAGAAGTAGGTCTGAGAAAAATATAAAATACAAATGAAGGATATTAAAAGTTGGAGAAAAAACAAGAGATAGCTACAGAGATGTGAGAAAAGAACGAGTCGTGAATGAGATTTGAAATGGCCGCTGTTAGGCGACATTACAGCACTGCTTTAGTAAGGAGGAGAGAAATTGCAAAAGCTAGTGTTTCAGAGTCATTACAGGAAAAGTAAGTTGAGAGTAAATGTGAGCAAAAGTAAGGTTTTGAACGAAACAATAAATATCAACGTCAATGATATATACTTTTCGGAATAAATCAGCAAAAAAACATGAAATGAAAGAGACTAGTCGCCTATGAGTGACTCAATTAAGTAAACAGTGTGTTTAAAAAGATTTCTAAATAACTTGCAATGTTTATGGTAGCCAAGGTACGAGTATATAAAGTGATAGATGAGCTAAAGTATCCTTTATGGGATTGAATTGTGAATGTTGAATTTGAATCAAAGTGAAATACTGAAGGTGTAATGAAAATTTTTTTGCACAGAATGTAGCACACAAAACATGAGAAGGGGTGAAAAAATCTATTAAATGAAAGTAGTAAAAAAGTTAACTGAATAAAAGTAGTAAAAAAGTTAGCGTAGTAGAGCCGATTGATCGGTGCGTTTCGACGAAGTTTGGTCATTTGGAAAGTACGAAAAACATTAAGTTGGAAAACTTTATAATTTTTTCAGAGTTAGGAGGGAAGAAGGGAGAAGGGAGGGTTACATAAAAAAGGCTGTATAAATAGTATGATAAAAAGTATTACAAAGGAAGAGAATTAATATCCAGAGTGCAGGAGTGTAAACTAGAAGGACATGAACAGTGCAACGTGAGTAGGAATCTTTCACAAGGTAGAGCTGTCTTCAGTGCAGGAGTATGACGAAATCTATGTGGGATTTCTCGTCAAAGATGTTCATTCACTATTCAGAAATTACATTTTAAATGTAACACTGACCATTATACAGTATTATTTCTCAGAACCAAAAGTCCTGTTTGGGAAAATAGCAAAGTTGAAATAGTATATGATAATTTTTTATCAACTTTAAACGTTGTAATAGAACCTATATTTTTCCTTAAGGAAAATAAATGGAGTTATCTATATGATCAATGTTAAACCGCTCGAAAAAAAAAAAAAGTTAAACGTTCTTGAAAATGGAGAACGCGCTCTCTCCCTATCCTTCCCTTCATTCAGGGGGGTAAAGAAAGGGTAAAATTTGTTCCACCAATGAACAATTCCCTGGTGCATTTGGGAACAGGGACCACTAAAAGGTGTTAACATTTTGCCCATTTTTCGTTCTCTGCTCGAGGCTGAAAACTTTTCTCGGTTTCTATTTCCCAAAAATAGTACAGTACTAATTTCTAAGATAAAAGAAAAGTTCTCTTTGATCTTAGCCATCTCATGAAATACAAAAAAAAAAAAAAAAAAAAAAAAAAAAAAAAAAAAAGGAATTAAATTATCTTTCCTCTTTAGAGTTTTAACTGAATACTTGACCACTCCATTCTGCAAATATAGACTATTTCAAGTATTGATTCTCTCCTATATTTTCTACTAACCTTTTCGTATCCGGACAGTTTTTCACTTTTTCCATAACTTGTCAAAGTGCTTCTGAAATACGATTCCTAGTTATATTTGAAGAAATTTTTTTAAAAATCTATTTAATGGTTTTATCTAATTTGAGACACATTTATAAAACGTAATATTCTTTTTCCCCTCACTCCAACTGATACCAAACTTTTGTGAAAGGAATTCCAAAGAAAAATCCGTAGCAGAATCCTAATTCCAAAAACACAGTACATTCTTTTAAAGGACAGAACTTGAGAAACCTTTGTAAGTTTATTTTCTTAATATAACAAGTACACTGGCTTCTCAAAAACAAGAATTCCCCCTTACGGTCTTAATAAATAACAAGCAGCCGCAGAGAAAATGTAACTTCCTATGCCTTGCGAGAGTTGTATTTCTTTTCGAGATCAGATTTTCTCTTCGAAATAAATCCAGAGAATGAGGAATAGAAAACCCCCCCCAAAAGACTGCATAATAGCGTTACTTGTCTTTGTAAACCGATTCCTCAATATATCTATCCACTCTTCTAACTGCATAGTTTACAAAGTAAAGGAATCATGCAAATAATGATTCACGAGCTGTTCTAAACTTTGCCAGTCTGCATCCACCAATGCATAAAAAATATTTGGCTTTTCTGAAACGTAAAAAAAAAAAAAAAAAAAAAAAAAGACAGGCTGATCACCTGTTTTTTCTTAAATAAACGATATAAAAAAAGATGTGAAAATAAGAAAAGGGAAAGTATATTACATATAAATTTAAAATTAAAATAAATTAATTCCCAAACGGTTCACGTAATTTTACGCCGCTAATTGTATACAAACCGACAAACCTAAGTTTACAATCATGAATATAGTTTCTGTACACCAGCTTTAATCAAATCTGCCAACGGAGTATGAACAACATATATTATGCATATATATAATAAAATTATTAAAAAATGATTTAATTTACTGACATTGTTTTTATTTATGAAAAAACTTTTCCTGATGCTTTTTGCAGAAACGTTTTTATTCTAAGTAATCTTCTATTTCTACCTTTAGGCAATCTATGCACTCGTACCCACGATATCAAACAACTTTTGAAAATATAAATTAAAATGCAAATACACCCAAGAATGTTACGAAATATCCACAGCAGAAAAAAAGATGTTTATAAATATCCTTATAATGAGGTAGAAGTGTGAGAAAAACGCCGTTTAACTTACGCCACAGGAAATCCAATTCTTTTTTATGAAACACAGCCAGCAGCCTCTTTTAATTTAATGTGCAATCACGCTATTAAGTGGAAAGTAACAACAAAAATTAAATACTGTAAGAAATTCGCAAATGTAGTATTTAAGACACCAGCTCATGTTTTTCTAGGTTTGACAAATTAAGAGAATTATCTCTGAAGAAGAATGCTTCAATGTTTTGTTTTGCTTTACGTAGTCGTTGGTGTGGTTTCTTTGTACCCTAACAAGACCTTTGTGCGAATGAGCCGTTAGGTTGGTAACTGAAAGGCGAGATGACTGCAACTAAATCTTATTAAACAGACATCAAGCTTATATCCCCTATTACTTGCAGGCAAGAACGTCACAAAACTTCAAACATAATAAAACATGAGCTAGCATTCATACACGGGTTGGTCTATTATCAGAGCGAGTGACAAAAACTGTTACAATGTACGAGCGTGTATGAAACACGCTCAGTACACCTTCGTATCCCTCAGCCTTGAGTTGATGTAAGAAAACGAACGAACTCCGACAAGCTTCTACATTTAACATTTTTCTTTGTGTATATAAATATATTCAACATAGAAACGCTTCTCTCACGAAATGGCTGTGAAAAAATAATAATAATCACTGCCATATTCATCCTTTACTAGCCGATTCAAAAGAAACAGAAAGGAACATAGTTCAACTTATCGAACAACTTTAAAAACTGATTTCATCCGATGTCTATATGACTAATTTTTTTTTAAAAATGCTGTGGTAACATACTGTATATTATGAAAATGAATATCACATTATATATTACTCTATATCATACTTATTCAACCAATTAAATTCACAAATTTCCAAAGCAACTGATGTATTCGGAATTCAATATATAAATTTCATCTTCATTTTGGCCATGTACCCGGAATACAAAGAACCTTTTACAGTATCTCGATAGAAAGGCAATGCAAAATCATGTCCAAATACCATGTAAATCTCACAGCGACATCAAAAATTCCATTGAATCAAGATAAACTCTCTTTAGGCAACAGTGTAACTGCAAGCTTTCGAAATCTGGAAGATATCGTAAGCATTTATCCGAGAAAATAAATGAAGCACTAAATGAATACATTTGAAATCGAGCTTTGTGGAATGTTTTAGATTAATCCTTTTAATAGTTTATATATGAAATATCTGTTTTGATGTTGTTACTGTTTTAAAAATATTTTATTTTATTTGTTCATTATTTCTCAGATCGTTTATTCATTTCCTTATTTCCTATCCTCACTGGACTATTTTTTCCTGTGTGAGCCCTTGGGCTTATAGCATCTTGCTTTTCCAACTAGGGTTGTACCTGAGCTAGTAATAATAATAATAATAATAATAATTAAGAAAAAGTTTTCAACCATTGTTGAGAAAAAATCTATATGAGAATACAGTCCAAATACGTCCTGAGATGATATTCTTCATCACATGTCCTGCGACACAAACTCGCTTTATATTTATATTGAAAATAACACCGAGTTTCGACGGGGGAAATATCGTTACAGGAATACCCAAGAATTCCCCTGTGAAGATACAGTATTAGTGAGAAAACTCTTTGTATTCCTTATATGAAATGCTGGCAGTCACATTATTATTATTATTACTATAATTATTATTATTAATTGCTAAGCTACAACCCTAGTTAGAAAAGCAGAATGCTATAAGCCCAGGGGCTCTAACGGAAAATAAACCAGTGAGCAAAGGAAACGAGGAAAAATAAAATATTTTAAGAACGGTAACAGCATTCAATTAAATATTTCCTACATAAACTGTGAAAAACTATAACAAAACAAGAGGAAGAGAAATTAAAAGCATAGTGTGCCCGAGTGTACCCTCAAGTAAAAGAACAGTAATATTAAAGCTAACAAAATGGATTTGAACATTTCAATGTTAGACTTTACGGACATTAAAAAAGTCAATAATTTTGTATATAAGTTGAAGTTTCCCTCACAAGTTGTCTATCATTCACGAACGACAACACGCCAAACAACCCCCCGCCCCTTCCTCCCTCCATCCTTTTCCCTCCCTCTTCTCATAATTCTTTCGCCCATCTGCCAATCACATAATGTTCTTTTGTGAATCTGACTTCATAATTCAAGTTTTTCACCTTTATCGTCTCTTCTTCTATTTCTCGCATAGGGTATATGTTTTCTACATTTTCCTGCATACATAACTTTCTTTATTGGAAACTTTCGGCTTGTAGCATTTTGTTTTACCAAATAAGTCTAAAGCTTGACGAATAATAATAATAATAAAAACAACAATAAATTCAAATATTAGTAAATACAAATAATGTCCTAATCCTTGTATGCAAAATATGTAGAAGTATGTGTTTTATACAGTGAGATTAATTACCTTTTTATGAGCACTATGACCGTCATAGATTGTTGTGCGCGATCACTGAACTCTGTTATAGGTGACGTGTGTTAAGTCTGATAGGTGACGTGTTGTAAGCCTATTGGTGAGAGTATATTTCAATCACAGAGTAGAATTCCACAAAATCTAACAATTCAGCATATTGACAGAGCAACATTGCATTTACTTGCCCGAGGGGTAAGCAGTACCACTCGAGCGACCATAAGAACAAGTAGGTACTCGTCTGAAGAGTATCGGGCTGTGTAAAGTGTATTCACAAAACTTTTTATAATTAAGAGAAAAAAACCTATGTTCCGATGTCTCATTTTCGTCGACATGGGACAATAACACAGAAATAAATACAAATAGAAAATTAAAATACAAAATCAAACGCTAAAAATTATTGATGATTCATGAAAAATTATAAATAATAATGATAATAATAATAATAATAATAATAATAATAATAATAATAATAATAATAATAATAATGAAGAAGAAGGTGAGGCTAGGGAGAAAATGTCTTCATAATCCTCTACCTTTCCTTGTTAAATCATTCAACCAGAAAGACAAACACCTTCTTCAAAATTGATACCATCTTCTTACACTCAGTCTTCATCCGTATGTCATTATCTGGATAGACGTACGAGACAGGGGACGGAGGTTGGGGAGAGCCTTTCCCGATTTCGGACAAAATTGAGAAAAATCAGACAAATAAGAAAACAACAGGATCTAATCATACAAAACCCTTTACAACAGACTTATATATTTCCTCCATTAAACAATTTTATTTCTCAAAGCTTGGTGTAAAGAAATTGAACGGTCATACTTAGGGTCTCTTTAAAAGTGCGGCTAATAAATGGCAGAGGCAAGGGACAGTGACATTGCCCTAGTAAGCAGGACAATGCCCTAGAGCTTGACCATAATGATGAGCGCCAAAGTCCCTCTTCATCCAAGCTAGGAACAGGGAGGGCCAGGCAATGGCTACTAATGACTCAGTAGGTAGATCTATAGGCTCCCCCCAAACCCCCCATTCTAAGCTCTCAAGGATGGTGAGGTTTTCAGTGAACAAAGGAACTAACGAGTTCGAGCGGGACTCGAAATTTAGTCTGGCGATTACCAGGCAGAGACGTTACCGATCATTCAATAAAATATAACTACAAGGTCATAGTCAGAAAGCCTTTTAAAAATGTAAAAAACCGGCTGAATACAATTCTTGTGCGACTACCCGGGACGGAAATCCGCTTGATATCAAGACAGTAGAGCTTTTCCGCTCCTATGGATATCAAATTCAAAAAGGGTGAAGAAATGGCCATGGAAAAAATCAAGCAAAAGGTTACTACCGTCAACGTTTATGTCCAGAATACAGCAAAGAAATGCAGTTTATTTACAAATCAAATCTTACAGTATTTGGAATGTTCAGGATGGTCAGGCTGTGACTTTGTAACAGTACTCAAAAAATTACGATAAACATTAGCTCAGTACTTGAAAAACTTTTATCACTGAATCTCTCAAATGAAAAACGCAAGTCACCCAAGAAGACATACGGGAAAAACGATATATCTCTAACCTGACTGGGGAAAAAAAGTAGAGTTCTATAGAACAATTAGTCAAAGGCGACTTTACGGCTTATCTATACTGCTACTGCATAGGAAGCGTAAGTATACCATCATGTCTGTTGAGAAAAACGTTGACAGGTTTGCCTATAGGAAGAACATTATTTTTCAACCTAAACTGCGTAATCTGTGTATCGTGCAATGATGAGAATAAATTTTAAGACGATAGGGTTCAGATAACCAGTAGACTTCATGACATAGGTGTGATACCGATTTTAATTTATGTCAGTGCCCAAATAAATAATGTAGTAAGAAACACTGGATATCATCTTAGAAAAACACTACTTTGGTAACGAAATATCTCCTTTAAGAAACTAGTGTTGTACGATGGTGCTACTAGAATTGACTTCTATAACTTTATAAAATACATTTTACCAAAAGTAGAACTTACGAAATCACAGATTTCAAATATAATGATCCCAAAGATCGTACACATACACACACACACAAAAATCCTGCTTGGAAGGAGGGAGAATAGTCTTTCGAGAATTTGAAGACTTTCATGTTTTCTAGCTATGATAATGTCCATTTGACAATGAAAACGGACTACGCTGTATGACTTTCCAAATACACGTAGAATGTATAAGGAAAACAAATTTCGTGGGTCCTGCGAGAGCCGTAGATTTTTTTCCGTGCTGTGTAAAGCCCCTATTACACTTCCGGTTTCCTACGGCGCCGTCGGTCGCGATGCTTGCATATGTTCAAACCGGAGTGTGTGATAGCAAATCGGCCGTATGAAAGCCCAACCACGGCCGACCAGATGAACTCTCGCCAGTACTAAAGTTGTCGTACGGCCGTCGTACGTCAGGACTGAGGACGTAGCGTGTAATTGCTCACCATATGGTATGACATCAGTCTGAGTGGCTGAAGGACGCTCATGTTGACTATTTGCTTCTCTCATGCAAGTGTCCTTTTTTTCTATTAAAGGTGATACCTGACTTAAGAGTTCCAAATATGTGTATTGTGTCGTGATCCATTCGCATGTAGTTAAACCAGTCATCTTTTTCTAGTGGTAGTTCCTTCATTAAGTTAACATGAGAGTATTTTTGTCGTTTATGCAGCCATTATTTGAACCAAATCTTCCTGTTTCTTGTTTTCACCTTTAAGTAGCACGCTAGAGCAATAGGAACGAGAATGACGTCGAGATAAGACATGTAACTCCTCCACTACAAACAGTGCCACCCTGACCCACTTGCTTCCGGCCGTTCAAATATGTGTAACAGCTCTAGCCGTAAGCCAGAATTTTCCTACGGGACCGTAGGCCAGGTTGGCCATAGGAAACCGGATACGTGTAATAGGGGCTTTAGACTTGAAAAACACCCTTCAAAGTAAGCAAAGTAAGGTGACTATAGGCTTCCATTCTTTGCCATGAGAGACACAGGGTCTCCCGCGACTTGTCAATGGACACGAGACCTACATAGATTTCTTAAACTCCCTCTCTTATTATAAAGAACTCTTATGAGCCTTCACTTCTGCGGTTAAACAGAAGTTTCCCTCTTGTTCTTGAAAGTACTACACCTCTGTTTTCCTATATCTGCGATCTCGATGATTACCAGAAGTGTTTCTCTTGACTACAACACGGTATCCCCACTCACCAGGGTATTACTACTCCCTCTTTCCCCTACCCGACGGAAGGGGAGAGACCGAGTAGCCATAAGTTTGGCAATACCGAAAAATATAAATCAATCGAGCGACTAACTCCGAATTAGCATATTTATCCGTATCTTTCTAGTTATCAACCATACACGCAGTCTTTAACAGAATCAACTACATAATCTTTTAGGTGTCCATACTGATAGCAACCAAAAAATCCTACTAATCCCTTTAACAAGTGTGCGAGTAAATATTTAACTCTGATTACAAATGCAAGCGACATCAACGAACATGGATAACTGTTAGACGGTCCAAAAGTACGAGATATTAATGCAATTGAAAATAGTCATCATTCTTACCTTCAACAAATAACAGCTATCACCAATGCGGATGATCTCCAAACAGAATGTCAGTATAGAATGTCAGACCCATTGAGGATGTCTGGGGATTTTCTGAAAAGAATCAAAAAATTAAGAAGCAGAAAATGTACAGGCTAAATCAACCAATCTCTCTCTCTCTCTCTCTCTCTCTCTCTCTCTCTCTCTCTCTCTCTCTCTCTCTCTCTCTCATAAAATGGGTTTGTCTTGCTTTTTTTTTTCTTAGATGTTCAATTGGTTGAATCGTCATGAAAGTGTGTTCCAAAATCATCTTAAAAAGGGAGGAAATTGAAAATAATCATCATTCTTACCTTCGACAAATAACAGCTTTCACCAATGCGGATGATCTCCAAACAGAATGTCGGCATAGAATGT
>NC_090745.1:102378765-102393765 GCF_036898095.1 Palaemon carinicauda | reverse complement strand
GCGACAACATTTTTCAATGTTTTCTTCTTCACAATTTTCCCGAACCAAAGAGCCAACCACCCGTTGAGATACTGCCGCTAAAGAGCTATTGGATCCTTAGACGAGCCAAAGAGTACTATATTGGACCTCCCTCTGGTTACTTCTTATTTTCCCTTGCCTACACATACATTAATTAGTTAGCCTATTCTTTCTACATTCTCTTCTTTCCTAATACAACTGACAACACGGATATAACCAAACAATTCTTCACCCAAGGGGTTAGTGACTACTTTTCTCTAGGTAAGGGTAGAAGAGACTCTTTACCTGCGCTAAGCAGCTCTTCTAGGATGACACTCCAAAATCAAACCATTGTTCTCTAGTCATGGGCAGCGACATAGCCTCCGTACAATGTTCTTCCACTATCTAAGGTTAGAGTTCTCTTGATTGAGGGGACACTCGGGCACACTATTCTCCCCGTTTCCTTAATTCCTTTCCTAACATGGCTATTTTCCCTGTTGGAGCCCTAAGGGTTTATCCAACTAGCATTGTAGCTTAGTTGTTGATAATAATAATAATAATAATAATAATAATAATAATAATAATAATAATAATAATAATAATAATAATAATAATAATAATAATAGCAGAACACCAAAGAGCTTTATTACGATCTCCCAACAATTCCACACGGTCTCGAAATCTTAACAGTTTGTGATCAAAATTATTTAAAAATGGTATTGGGGTCTTCTCCTTCCCATATATTAAAGATTTTGATTTTCAACATTTACGATTTCTAAAACAAGGAATCATTGAGAAAACGTCAGGTAGTAGGAAGTCAGATAAAGAAATCTTGGAGCTAGAAAGAAATAAAAAAATCGTAACTTTAAAAAATACAGCAATACAGAAGTTCTGTAGCATTTGTAAATGGATCGTAACATTACGAAGGACTTAGAAAACAGTTTGTACCTCTTGTTTCCTCGAGACTATACTAAGACTTTCAAGAGTACTGCCACCCAGCCGGTGTACTCGCCCACAATCTCATCGACTGTAAGATTACGTTTATTGTTTTAAATGTCGCAGCCTTAGTCTTTAATGTAGGTCGGATTTTCTCTTGCAGCACATCTTGGTTGTTTTTGTCAAGGGTCCCATTATCTTATTTGTTAATAAGGTGCCAAGTTAAAGAGGAAGACAACGCGATGGAAATGCATAAAAAGAAATTGGGCTGCAATTCAAAGCTTCAATAAAATTTCTGTTTGAAGTATTCTTTCCCCAGTTCTTCTTAAGGTCGTTTTAATTCCATCTTAAGAGTCGTTGTCTATCATTCTTTTCTCGTTTACACAAACCATTTGGACGATTTTCATCAGATTGAACGTTTTCTTAGATTAAAATTAAGTGAGTCGAGATCAAGTCTCCATCTCGGAGATAGGAACAGGCCATGTTAAATCTTGAACTGATCGTTGTGTCTTACCTCACCAGGAGTATTTATTGGAGCTTTAGGGGACTCCTACTACAAGGCAACATCTCGTGGGCATTGCGTAGCCTGGAGCAGTATCTATATTGACTCTGGCCTGGAGTGTGAGCAGCGGAGAGCTATGAAACAAGGAGACATTCGGGATTTCAAATCTCGACCATTTGGAACCGTGAAGGCTTAAATTCCTGAAGGTGGGAGAGGGTCCCTAAGCAATGGCATGCCTCTTAAAAGCATTTGGGTTAAATCATTCACACAGAAAAGAGTAAGCAGAATTTCATGTTCTGCAGTTGAAAGCCATGGGATATCTTAATTTATTTGAAAGTTTTTTTTTTCTTTTTCTCCAGGACGTAAAAAGATATCTTGCCACTTTTAGCCAATATAACTCTTATCTAATGATTTGATGCTATGGTAAACTTTGAGATATTACTGCCTTAGTTGTGAATGCCTAAACAAACAACAAAGTTGTGAATCCTTTCCACATACTTTAACAATTTTTTTATTATTTTCACATTATAGAGCAGTTTCTACTTCCCCTTTCAACTCTGCGAAAGCAAATTATTCTAAAAACAAAAGCTTTAATATAAAAACAAACTTTTCATTTACTGTACTCCATATCACTACCAACTTGATTCATAAATCATGAAATTTCATTGAAAAACAAATCCAGAAATGGTTTAGAGCCCCAAGTAAGACAAACACCGTAAATATCCCCCACCAAAGTCAGTGCTACGTTGATTTTGGCTGTCATAAATCGGAAATGGTTCAGGAAGACCAGCTAGAAGGGGGAAGAGAAGGATATACTCTCTCTGTCGAGATAAAATCAATTTACCTTAACCACGGAAATCAGCGCAAGAAGAAGCTATCCCACAAATGATTCTTGCCTGTTAATTATCGAATTACCTAAATTCATTGGTTCGATTAAACAAAACAAAGGAAAGCGACTTGGCCAAGGAAAACTCAGAATTGTCTTGACTAATATGCTTTGACAGGACTTCCCCTCGCTCTCTTTCTCTGCGTTCCCCTCTGTAATAAAGCTCTGCTTCCCTTTCATTGGAATCTGATGAATAAAGAGCAATATCTGGACTAAAGACTTTATTGTAACATTTTGGGCAATAACCCGATTCAGGAATTACTCCCACATCTTCGGAGAATTGAGTTATGATGATCGTCAGCTGCACAGAAATGATTTGATTAGGGCCAAGAACGAGGTGGAAAGAGAAAGCCCTCCTCCTGTTTGACACGAGTCTTTAGTTTGCATTCGCTTTTATCTACAATCAACATTCACTAAGATCTTCATTCAAAAGGGAATTTGTCAATGATCACCTACAAAAATGCTCTATTAGCGCATATATTACAACAGGTATGTATTTACTTCAAAGTGATTATAATTCATGTGAATTTTATTACTAACTCTTATGGCATTACGACTATCAAATATTGAAATATGATAGCGTATCAATTCAGTATTCTGAAATAACATCATGTGTTCATACAGTCTATCCACACAGACTTTTATAAAGGACAGCCGACATTTGAGTGGTATGAAACGTTGACCAATGGACCTCAAATGCTCACTGCAGAAAGGACTTTTTGAACACGCTATATAATTCCAGAATTAGATTTAATAAATTGCCCTTTAACGGTAAGAGTTTCTTAATCCTAAAGAGATAGTTTTGTTACATTCTTCATTCCTTGGGCTGGTTAATCTCTTCCCTTTTAATAATAAGCTACATTTTCAAACTGGAGAGCTGAATAATTCGGTTAGGACACCTGCTCTTCCAGTGTGTGTGTGTGTGTATACATATATATATATATGTATATATATATATATATATATATATATATATATGTATATATATATACTGGAATTAATATGTACATATATACATAACATATATATAATATACACACACACAGACACACATATATATATATATATATATATATATATATATATATATATATATATATATATATATATATATATTGAAAGCGATTGCCTTTTTGGCGGCAATTTGTTTCATAACGAAATCCTGTTATTTTCTCAGCTTTTTTAGATTCTCACGAGAGAGCTTTTGGTTAAGGAACTATGAGTATCTCTTTTCTTCATTTATTCTATCACTATAGAACTGTTTCGACAAAACTATGTCTTCATCGACTGGTTATTTTGAAACTATATTCTATGGAAAATGAAAAAATGAAAATTATAAAGACGTGGTTTTGTCAAAACAGTGCTGCAGTGGTAGAGTACATGAAGAAAAAGAATAATCATAGTTTCTTTAAGCAAAGGCTTACACCTATAAACGTAAAGTGGCTGAGAAAATACGAGGATTCCTGTAGGAAACACAATGAGGCCACTTAGGCAATTACCTTCAATGAATGAATGAATGAATGAATATATATATATATATATATATATATATATATATATATATATAATATACATACATACATACATACATACATACACACATGTATAATTATATATATATATATATATATATATATATATATATATATAATACATACATACATACATACATACACACATATATACATTATATATATACGTATATATATATATATATATATATATATATATATATATATATATATATATATATATATATATATATAAATTTCTTCAATCGATTCAACAGGCCCTAGTAAATCATCATCATCATCATCACCATCATCAAAATAATGATAATAATAATAATAATAATAATAATAATAATAATAATAAACAACTAAGTGATTAGATTTATGGATTTGAGTAAAAAAAGATCTGGAAGTAAGGCTCCAAGGCTCTGATGCGTAAGTTAATACTGGTAAGACCATCTAATTGATTAAATACTTTTCTTTTTTAAGAAAATGGCGCATATATATATATATATATATATATATATATATATATATATATATATATATATATATATATATATATATATACATACATTCTGTATATATATATATACATATATATATGTATATATACAGTATATATATACATATATATATGCCATTTTCTTAAAAAGAAAGTATTTAAATATTTTTCTTTTTAAAGAAAATGGCATATATATATATATATATATATATATATATATATATATATATATATATATATATATATATATATATATATACGGTATATGCTATTTTCTTAAAAAAGAAATGTACTTGATCAATTAGACGGTCTTACCAGTATTAACATAGGCACCGGAACTTTGGAGCCTTACTAAAGCCTTAGATCATAAGCTGGTTACAACTCAAAGAGCTATAGGTAAAATAATGATGGGATTAACGCTAGGAAGAGGAAAAACAAAAAGAGTAAAATGGATACGAGAGCGAACTAAAGTAGAGGATATTCTAACATCATGTAATTAAAAGAAATGGACATGGATAAGACATACATTATAATGAGAACGGCAGATAATAAATGCATATTAAGAATAACAGACAGGATCCCTAGAGATTGCCAAAGAAGTAGGGGAAGGAGGAGGGGACGATAGATTGAAGAACTTGGAAAATATACGGGTATAAACTGGCATAGAAAGACTATAAACAAACGCAAGTAAAAGGACATGTCTGAGGCCTTTTTTCTATAGTGGACTAGTCACAGCCAATGACACACACAATAAAATATATACATACATACATATATATATATATATATATATATAAATATATATATATATATATATATATATATATATACACATGTATATATATATATGTGTGTGTGTGTATGTGTACGTCTATATATATATATATATATATATATATATATATATATATATATATATATATATATATATATATATATATATATATATATATATATATATATATATTCCAGATATTTTTTACTCAAATCCATAAATCTAATCACGTAGTTTATTATTATTATTATTATTATTATTATTATTATTATTTTGATGATGATGATGATGATTGAAAGAGAAGAAAAATTTTCACGATTCCTAAATGGCTTCGAAGAAAATCTCCAAATGGCTTTGGATGAATTAGCCATAGGCTTAGCATGGAGTTCTGAATGACTCCAGAAATGAATCTGAACGGCTTCGAAAGAAAACTTATCCTGATCTCCAAATGGCTTCAGAAGAAATAGCTGTAGACTTAGCATAAGTTCTGAAAATGGAAATGGATTGTTCTAAATCCCAAATCAGAAAAATGTTTAGTCAAACATTTCGCTATTTCAATATAGTCTTTTATAAACCTCAATTACCCTTCGCCCGAGTTCGATCGCCGAGTAATAATTGTCCTTTCATCTTCCCTTTAACTTTTACTTGAAACTGCAAAGTCGAACGTTGAACGACTTCCAGAACTTTTTTACTCAAATCCATGAATCAAATCACGTAGTTCATTACCATCATCATCATTGTTGTTGTTGTTGTTGTTGTTGTTTTGATGATGATGATTGAAACGAGAGAAGAAAATTTCTCAAGTCCTGAATAGCTTCGGAGGAAAAATTTCCCTGATCTCCAAATGGCTTCAGAAGAAATAGTCGTAGACTTAGCATGAATTCTGAATGACTCCAGAACAGAATTTCCCCCGAGCTCCCTGAACGGCACCTGAAGAAAATTTTTCAAGATCTCCAAAAGGCTTCAGAAGACATGGCCGTATAATTAGCATGGAGTTCTGAATTACTTCAAAGCAGAATCATCCCGGATCAGTTCTGACCGGCTCCAATTGACTTGTGAAGACCTGATCTCCCTTTTTTAAAAAGAAGCTAGCAACACCTCTCATGATCTGTATATAGCTATAACTGTTTACGCAGTGAACATTGTTGTGTGTTCAGTGGCCATTTTTGGAACTACTTGGAGAAGGAAGTATTGATTTTAAAACTCAAGATAGAGACGATTAGCGAAATATAAACGAGACTCTTTTCGTCAAAAGACGAAAGAGAAGATGATGATGATGATGACTGGGAGGAGGATTTCACTTGATTCGTCTGGCAGAACAGGGAGCTGACTCAGATAATTGTGTGTTACAACTAAAGAATCAACTGCAGGCTTTTCGGAACATCTTCCGAAAAAGATAGTTTTGGTGGATGCTGCCAAAGTATCCGAGCTTTGAACATCATAATGTACGGGCCTTGAAGAATTCTTTGCTTGGGCTTTGTGGCGATGTCCTATAATTGAAGAATATTGGAAAAACTACGAGGCTTTGTATTGGTGCAAAGACAGATTGGGGTAAATGAGGCCGGAGGCAGAATGGTTCAACTGTCCCAAAATTCGACATTGAAGCAAACACATCCAGATGACACTGGTGAATACATTGTTGTTCTTCGTTTACTTTGGCATGAGGGTGTATACAAAGAAATTGATGGCTCTCATATCTTTAGCCATCGCCCGGATGGGTAAAGATATGAATTCCATTGATTTTTCTAAGGAATCTGACGAACTTAGATCACACAGCACTGGAATCTCTCATAAAATCTAGAGGGAAACTGACGAACTAAGGAAAGTGGGCTGCTATGAAAACTCGAAGGAAACCGACGAACTAAAGACAGCAGATCTTGACAAACTAGAGGAAAAGTAGATAACGGCAACTAAGAGCCTTTAAACGAAGAGGTAAAATAGCCTATAAAGCTAAAGGCAAGTCTCATAAAAATAGAGGTCAAATAGCCATTAATGCTAGAAATAAGGCACCTAAATATAAAAGTTAAAGAGCTTTTAACGCTAGAGGTAGGGCACTTAAAAGAAAAAAAAAAAGAGGTCAAAGAACCGCTGAAGCTGGAGAAAATGCACCTCAATATAACAGGTCAAATGGCCTCTAATGCTGGAGATAAGGAACCTCAAAATAAGAGATCAACGAGTCTCTAATGCTAGAGAAAAGGCACCTCAAAATAAGAGGTCAAAGAACCTCTAATGCTGGAGATAAGGAACCTCAAAATAAGAGGTCAAAGAGACTCTAATTTTGGAGATAAGGCCCCTCAAAATGAGAGGTCAAAGAGACTCTAATGCTGGAGATAAGGCACCTCAAAATGAGAGGTCAGAGAGCCTTTAATGCTGGAGATAAGGAACCTCAATATAACAGGTCATAGAGCCTCTAATGCTGGAGATAAGGAACCTCAAAATAAGAGGTCAAAAAGACTCTAATGCTAGAGAAAAAGCACCTCAAAATAAGAGGTCAAAGAGCCTCCAATGCTGGAGATAAGGAACCTCAAAATAAGAGGTGAAAGAGCCTCTAATGCTAGAGAAAAGGCACCTCAAAATAAGAGGCCAAAGAGCCTCTAATGTTGGAGATATGGCACCTCAAAATAAGACGTCAAAGAGCCTCTCATGCTGGAGATAAGGCACCTCAAAATAAGAGGTCAAAGAGCCTCTAATGCTGGATATAGGCACCTCAAAACAAGAGGTCAAAGAGCCTTTAATGCTGGAGATAAGGCACCTCAAAATAAGAGGTCAAAGAGGCTCTAATGCTGGAGATAAGGAACCTCAAAATAAGAGGTCAGACAGACTAATGCTAGAAAAAAGGCAACTCAAAATCAGAGGTCAAATAGCCTCTAATGCTAGAGAAAAGTAACCTCAAAATAAGAGGTTAATGAGCCTCTAATGCTGGAGATAAGGAACCTCAAAATAAGAGGTCTAAGAGCCTCTAATGCTAGAGAATAGGCATCTCAAAATAAGAGGTCAAAGAGCCTCTAATGCTGGAGATAAGGAACCTCAAAATAAGAGGTCAAAGAACCTCTAATGCTAGAGATAAAGCATCTCAAAATAAGAGGTCAAAGAGCCTCTAATGCTGGAGATAAGGCACCTCAAAATAAGAGGTCAAAGCGCCTCTAATGCTAGAGAAAAGGAACCTTAAAATAAGAGGTCAAAGAGCCTTTAATGCTAGAGATAAGGCCCCTCTAACAGCCTCTAATGCAGGAGATAAGGTACCTCAAAATAAGAGGTCAAAGAGCCTCTAATACAGGAGATATGGCACCTCAAAATAAGAAGTCAAAGAGCCTCTAACGCTACAGAAAAGGCACCTCAAAATAAGAGGTCAAAGACCCTCTAATGCTGGAGATCAGGCTCCTCAAAATAAGAGGTCAAATAGCCTCTAATGCTGGAGATAAGGCACCTTAAAATAAGAGGTTAAAGATCTTCTAATGCTGGAGATAGGAACCTCAAAATAAAGAGGTCAAAGAGCCTCTAGTAATGGAGAAAAGGCGCCTCAAAACAAGAGGTCAAAGAGCCTCTAATGCTGGAAATAAGGCACCTCAAAATAAGAGGACAATGACCCTCTAATTCTAGAGATAAGGCACCTCAAAATAAGAGGTCAAAGACCCTCTAATGCTGGAGATCAGGCTCCTCAAAATAAGAGGTCAAATAGCCTCTAATGCTGGAGATAAGGCACCTTAAAATAAGAGGTTAAAGATCTTCTAATGCTGGAGATAGGAACCTCAAAATAAAGAGGTCAAAGAGCCTCTAGTAATGGAGAAAAGGCGCCTCAAAACAAGAGGTCAAAGAGCCTCTAATGCTGGAAATAAGGCACCTCAAAATAAGAGGACAATGACCCTCTAATTCTAGAGATAAGGCACCTCAAAATAAGAGGTCAAAGAGCCTCTAATGCTAGAGAAAAGGCACCTCAAAATAAGAGGTCAAAGAATCTCTAAAGATAGATGTAAAGCACCTCAAAACAGATGTCAAAGACTCTCTCATTCTAGAAGTATGGCACCTCAAAATAGAGGTCAATGAGTCCCCAATGCTAAATTATGGCACCTCAAAAGAAAGGTCAGACAGCCTCTAATTCTAAAGGTAAAAGGGCCTCAAAATAGAGGTCAAAGAACCTCTAAGGCTAGAAGTATGGCTTCTCAAAATAGAGGTCAAAGAACCTCTAATGCTAGAAGTATGGCGCCTCCGAATAAAGCTTAAAGTACCTATAATACTGGATGTATCTTCTTTGTCTGCATCTTTTCCCACTTTTATGTGGGATCGATGTTTCTGGCCAGCGTTCTCCGTCTACCTCTGTCCCACACCTCATCACCGGTTAATCCCTATGATCGAAGGTCAACCTTGATACAGTCCTATAATACTGGACGTATGGCACCTCAAAATAGAGATAAAAAACCTCTAAAGCGTATGGAACCTCAAACTGGAGTTCAAAGAGCCTCTAATGCTACAGGTAAGGTACCTCAAAATAAAGGTCTAAGAACCTCTAATGCTACACGTAAGGTGCCTAAAAATAGAGGTCTAAAATCTTCTAATGCTAAAATTATGGCACCTCAAAGTGGAGGTCAAAGAGCCTCTAATGCTAGATGTAAGGCTCCTCGAAAAAGAGGTCAAAGAACCTCTAATGCTAGAGGTATGGCATCTCAAACTGGAAAGAAAAGAATCTCTAATGCTAGATGTATATCACCTCAAAGTAGGGGTTAAAGAGCTTCTAATGCTAGGCACCTCAAAATTGAGGTCAAAGAACATCTAGTGCTAGAAGTATGAGACCTCAAAATGGAGGTCAAAGACCCTCTAATGCTAGAGGTGAGGCACCTTGTAATAGTTGCCAAAGAACCTCTAATGTAAGTAGTTATGGCACCTTAAAATAGAGGTTAAAGAGCCTAAAATGGTAGAGGTACAGCACCTCTAAATAAGAGGTCAAAGAGCCCCTAATGCTGGAAGTACGGTACTTAAAAATCGAGGAAAAAAGCCTCTAATAATAGATGGAAGGAACCTCACAATATAAGCCAAAGAGTTGCTATAAGAACTAAATAAAACACATACTTTAGACATATTCAATTTTTTTTCGCGGAGATAGGACAAGAAGTTAGAGGATCTAAAGTATGATTTACGGGAATGATGGGTGACCTAAACAGCCTGTATAGCTCCTCACTCCTCATCCCACAAGCTAGAACTTGATCCCCGTAAGTGACCAGACCTTTCATATTTAGACATCCATGTCGGGACTCCGTTAGACTGAACACAAATAGAGTTGTAACTTTGCTAGTAATAAATAAATAAATAAATAAATAAATAAATATATAAATATATAAATATATAAATATATAAATATATAAATATATAAATATATAAATATATAAATATATAAATATATAAATATATAAATATATAAATATATAAATATATAAATATAAATATATATATATATATATATATATATATATATATATATATATATATATATATATATATATATATATATTATATATATCTCATTTTCCACACTTTTTTTCCAATTATCACATTAAGGTCTCCGTCCCTACCTACCCACAATCTCTCTCTCTCTCTCTCTCTCTCTCTCTCTCTCTCTCTCTCTCTCTCTCTCTCTCTCTCTCTCTCTCTCTGTCCACCACAACGTGGCATCAAAGAATAATCCCTTCCAATGTCATAGAATCTAAACAAATAGTTGTTATAATCCTAAACATTGACACTCATTGTACTATGTAACTTCCTTTACCATAAACAGAATATACAAAATATCACTCTAAATTGCATACGGATTGGACAGAGAGAGAGAGAGAGAGAGAGAGAGAGAGAGAGAGAGAGAGAGAGAGAGAGAGAGAGAGAGAGAGAGAGAGAGAGACGCAAGTTCGAAAGTCGATTTAAAGGTTGATGTAAACGACCATTGCCTGGACAGACTGTATTATAATTTTAAGTTCTAAAAACTTACAGTAACATGAAGAAAAAAAAAGCAAGTTCATTTAATACGCTATAAAAATTACCATTTGAAAATACTGTTGGCAGCGCTAAGTGTTTTGGTATCTTTCCAAGATTCGATCTACAGGATATGGCCGATTCATGATTGTCCTACTATTCAATTCAAAAACTTTGATTTTCTACTCTCTATAACCATTATTTCTGTATTTTCTGCTAAAAGTAAAATAGATATAAAGTCAGACATGTTTCCACCAGGTGAAAAAACAGCGTTTGTGTCCCTGATAGTGCATGGGATAATAGGCATAATGGATATTACTGTAAAGATCAGATGCATTTATTTAAATATTAAGCATAGAGAGAGAGAGAGAGAGAGAGAGAGAGAGAGAGAGAGAGAGAGAGAGAGAGAGAGAGAGAGAGAGAGATCTTTCTTTAAATATAAAAATGCCCGCTAGTTTAGGTAGTGGTGTGGTTGTAATGCAAGAATCAACTATCCGTCTCGAAAGGGATCAGCAGATGGGAGGCCATTTCCCACGGAAAGAAATAGTACTTGTGCAGCTGTATCTTTATACTAGCTGCAACTCGGGACGGATATTGTTTATGAGATCGGCATTGTCACTCATTGATGTCACTCACTATCACGCAGTTTACTGTAATATTGCTACATTTAACAGCATATTTAAGAAGGCTACATAAGAGCTGTGTTTTTTTCAATTGTAGAAATTACCATGAAATTTGGCAGGAACACAGAGAATTATTCTAGGAACAATTTACTCCAACGCCAAAAATAACCATTCAACCCATGCAGAAATAAACGTTTGCTGTGGCTTTTCTATGGCAGTTATCAACATGAAAATTAGTATGAACAAATTAAATATCCTACCCATAAAGCCCTGAAAATTTCATATATATATATATATATATGTGAAGTATTCTACGAGTAATTTACGGCGCCGCCGTAAATCGGCTTCCGGCGGATATCGAAAATGGCTACTGTGACTTTTCTATGGCAAGTATGAATACGAAAATTGGTAGGGATATAGTTCACGTAATATCCATCAAACCATGAGAAATTCATTTGGATATCTGTAAAACTCTAGTAGTAGTTTGCTGCTCCTCACTGATTTTTTAGCTAAAAGTCGTCACTTACGAACAAAAGTGACAGCTATGGCAGCCTATAGTAGATATGAACATGAAAGTTGGCAGAAACAAAGCTTATATAGATATCTAAATAATCCCTTAAAATTCCATTTGAATATATTTATTGATATAGGAATTATTGACCCCGTCGCCGAAAATAATAAAGGGGAATGACTGGGCTATGGGTTGACCGGGCTATGGGTTGGGCGAGTTTCACAAAAATTTCGGCATTTCATATGAGGTCACTCACTTCGTTCGCAACAAAAATAATTAAAGAAAATATTACATTTAAACAAAAGAAATTTAAATCTACCGAGGTGAAATCGATCTAAATTCGTAATGTGGACAGAGTTTTTTTTTAAAATAAGGCAAGCAAATTAGAAACATTAAATTTATAAATTTGAGCCCTAAGCCTCAACGCTTGGACCTTGGAGGCCATTCTTTGCCCAAGTTCAGGCTGGAACGAGAGTGCAGCCAAGGGCCGAAAGGATTCTCTAAGTTATGTCTACAGTGGACCGTGAGAGGTGCCTAAACAGATGGCCTTTCCCGCTACGATGGTAAGGTGGTTACATTCTCCATTTATTGGTAGCAGGAATCATTTTGCGAATTATTATTAATGAATATTATTTCTTGGTGATACTTTAATCTGCAGTAATAAAACGAATGTTGAGAATGCGGATGAAATTGGGAGCATGTACAGTATATCGGGTTGACACTACATAATGATTATTATTATCATTATTATTATTATTTGCTAAGCTACAATCCTAGCTATAGACCCAGGGGCATCAACAGGGAAAAAAGCCCAGTGGGGAAAGGAAACAAAGAAAAAGAAATTATTTTATGAACAGTACATTATTTTGAATAAAAGCTGGAGGAACTCTAAATGAAATATGTTGAAATATTAAAAAATCGGAAACGTGATAAGAAAACGGCCAATCACGTGGTAATAGTACCATTAAATTCTAAGAATGGGATAACTATGGAGGAGTAGAAAATGACAAGCCATTTATTGGGCGGTCCACCCATTTGATTCTTGAGCGTTTTCGATCATCGCCGCTCAAGTTGCAATAGACAAGGGTCCTTCTGTCATCACAAAGATGGAAATGAGGCTCTTCTTTCTTTTGTGTGCTATTACATCTGCTACCTAATGTATATCAATGCCGTGTGTGTATTTCTATGTATTAATACATGTCTATTGTTTAACTCCTGATCCTGTTTCTTGTCTAATGATCAAGTGCCCCTTCTCATAAGCTCGTTTTTCCAAGCCACAAATAAACTATTTATATGAAAGGAAATGAATAATATTTAGCAACTACTTGTTTAATATTATTACTGATCAAGCAACCCTATTAGTATTATTATCATTATGATCATTATTACCTGCTAAGCAACAAACCTAGTTGGAAAAGCAGGGTGCTATATACCCAAAGGCTCCAACAGGGAAAATAGACCAGTGAGGAAAGGAAAAGAGGAAATTAGAATACTTAAGAAGAGTAACGACATCAAAATAAATGCCTCCTACATAAACGATAAACACTTTAACATAACATGAGGAAGAGAAATAAGATAGAATAGTGTACAAGAGTGTATCCTCAAGCAAGAGAACTCTAACCCACGACAATGGAAGACCATGGTACAGAGGCTATGGCACTACCCAAGACTAGAGAACAATGGTTTGATTTTGGAGTGTCCTCCTAGAAGAGCTGCTTACCATAGCTAAAGAGTCTCTTCTACCCTTACCAAGAGTAAAGTGGCCACTGAACAATTAGTGCACTGACCCCTTGAGTGAAGAAGAATTGTTTGGTAATCTGTGTTGTCAGGTGTATGAGGACAGAGGAAAATATGTAAAGAATAGGCCAGACTATTCAGTGTGTGTGTGTGTGTGTGTGTGTGTGTGTGTGTGTGTGTGTAGACAAAGGGAAAATGAACCGTAACCTGTGAGAAGGATCCAATGTAGTAACATCTGGCCAGTCAAAAGACCCCAAACCTCTCTAGCAGTAGTATCTCAACGGGTGGCTGGTGCCCTGGCCAACCTGGTCATCGTTGAAGTCTTCATGACAAGACCAGATGACGCCCTCCGGTCTAAACATCAAAACTTTGATGATGCTTTTCATTATATATAATTTCTCGACATTTTATTTATATTTGCATTTCTGATAAATATTGTTTATTCTAAAAAAAATTGCACGGATGTCAATCAGCGAGATTCTGCAGCAAACCATCTGGAAATATTTAATAGATTGATATCAAATGTCTCTTGCGTCGTGATGCCACACGTCATTGACGTCGATGTTGTTAGCAAAAAAATAAGAAAGAAAATTAAAGAAATGTACATAAAATCTAGAAAATTAATATTTTGCTGCTGATCTGCTTGTGAAATAAATCTGATGCTACCACTGGAGTCATGAACAACACCCTAAAGAATAATCTTGGTAAGGATGTACAGTTGGACACAGGAATTCCGAGTGCACCCTGTCCCACTCTAACTGTATGGCAAATTCCTGTGGGTAGCCTCTCCCTTCACTACCTGTTTGGTCACTCGCTGAACAGTTTGGGTGTGACAGGGTGAACATCCTCAGAATGAGGTGTGCTATGAATTCTTGTATTCAACTGTACCTATCATCCTTATCCTTGTTCTTAAAAAAGATATCGATTTATAAAATCCGGAATAGTGAGGTATTTAATCAGTAGAGTCTTCAGAGTCAAAGATACCAAATGCTCGTCAAAAGAGAGCTGGATAATTACCCTTCAGGTATTCAAACATTAGCAATTATAACCTTTACGCATTTG
>NC_090745.1:102353765-102373765 GCF_036898095.1 Palaemon carinicauda | reverse complement strand
ACTAACAACTATGATCGACGCATTTTAAGTCATCACTCGGCCAAAATTCCTTCCCCTGGCACCATACATAATGCACGTCATTATCGTACTACACTCTCAGACGACATCAGTTACTGCTTTACTATGATACTGATAATGTAGCATCAAGAGGTCGTTCATTCAGTATCTAAAGGAGGCTCTAGAACCTGTAAATCAGTACATTTTTGTACAACAGTTCTATCAATATACTTTTGATAGTTTTAACTTCATGAAAACACAAATAGAAATTGTCTTTGTGTGTGTGCATGCACCAATGACCGCTGCAACCGACTCATCCATGGAAGTAGTAGATCGCAAAGGAAAGCAATCGTAACACCTACCCAACCGGAGATAAGTAGCTACCAACGGCTAGGCTATAGTAGCTTACGCCCCTCCCCCTTTATAATTTACAAATGCTTGAAAACGTTAATGAAAATATTCGTAGCTTAGCTTACGAGTCTGGCTTTTCCCAGTGGTCTACCACCAAGAATGGAGGTAGGTGTGGTACTGGACACAATCCTCCTCCTATAAATGCAAGAGGGTCTAAATCTTGCATTATCAAATTCATCAGACTCCAGTTGTCTGGTATAACGACTCACTATAAGATCAGGACAGCCAGTCGTATGAGTAATATCATGAAAGCGAGGAGGGGGGTTGGCTGGGTTGGCAGGGTAGGGAAGGGAGTATGTGGGTGTGGCCAAATTATATTCTTAAAATGCGTCGACTATGGGTATTAGTTTCATCAAAATCCCCATCTTCGTCTTGTCTGCTAAAAATTACTATGTTTTCCATGCCTTCTATACACTATTTTTGTCATGCCTGCTAAAAATACTTTTTCGCCATATCTGCCGAAAATACTATATATTCGCAATGCTTACTAAAGACACTATCTTCCCCATACCTATCAAAACCCCTATCTTTATCTTGATTTCAGAAACAGTAACTACCAAGCATGCTATAAATTACATGTTCATTGTGCCTGCTAAAAGCCCTATCTCCGTCATGCGTCCTAAAAACACCATTTTGGTCATGCCTGCCAAAAATCTACTTTCCTTGTGCCTGAAAAAAATAATATATTATGCCTGATAAAAACACTTTCTTCGTAATTCCAGCTAAAAACACTCCATCGTGCATGACAAAAGCACTATCTTCACGATGCCAAAAACGTTACCTTCATCATGCTAGCTAGAAACACCAAACTTGCTAAAAACACAATCTTCGTCAAATATTATCAAAGGGATGGAGATTCAAGCCTGTTTAAATCACTATCTTCATCATGCCTGCCAAAAACACTATCTTCATAATGCCTTCTAAAAATACTAATTTTGTCAAGCCTCATAAAAACCCCTTCTTCGACAAGTCTGTCCAAAGACGTTTATTCATCATGCTCGCAAGAAACACCATCTTCATAAAGCCAGTTAAAAACACGTTTACCTTCGCAATATCTGCTAAAAATCCTTCGTTATGTCTGCCAAAAACATCATCAAACCTGACAAAAATACAATATATCATAATGCCTGATAAAAACCCATTTTAATCATGTCTGCTAAAAACTATTCATGAGCATATATATATATATATATATATATATATATATATATATATATATATATATATATATATATATATATATATATATATATATATATATATTGTACAATTAATAAGTTAGCTGCGGTGTAACACTACTGGGAAGTTAATCACTAAATCATGCCAGTATAAGGTATTCTTATAATCCTAGTCTGTTACATATTATTATTACTAACCAAGCTACAACCCTAGTTGGAAAAGCAAGCTGCTATAAGCCCAAGAGCTCCAATAGGGAAAAATAGCCCAGTGAGGAAAGGAAATGAATAAATGATGAGAACAAGTTAACAATAAATTATTCTAAAACAGTAAAAATACATCAGATCCACACAAGTTCAAAATCAGTTAATTTCATTACTGCCGCAGGATATGTTGAACGAAGTATTATTCATAAGCATCTAAGGCAAGGTAACTGATCTTATCAACATTTTCTGGAGTCTCTGGCGATTATGTAGAAAATTTGGACCATATGACTCGGTGTTGGGGTTGGTGAGGCCACTCAGTGACAAAGTTCAATTATGGGAGGACCACGTAATTGAACTATTAAGTTACAAGAGACTGAACAGCAAGATGGAATAATGGAAACGGACGTAAAGTAGAAGGCTATAAACCGAGTTCAGACAAGAACCGTCAGGACGTTGCAAAGACCCCTCATGAGTAGTGGCTATAATAAACCGAGTGAGGTTACTGGGACTCAGGAAAACTTTCTATTCATTCTAACTAATGGTAAGATTTCGGGTTTACAAAATAATGAGAAAAGTTTAAAGTGCATCTGGAATAGATTTCACACCATGCTCCTTGAATAAAGTAAGATTTTCAAAATAATTACTTAACCTAATTATATAGGATTTTTACTCTCTGCTCTTATCTTCCTTTTCTGGAGGTGAAGAAAAGGTCATTCAATACTCAAGGAAAACATGTTTATGTTCGTAACGTTTTCATAAAGAGAGAGAGCAGTATTGACGTCATAATATACCTTATTTCTCTCATCTTAATAATATTTTTTACCCAAGATTTTTATATTTTAGATTTCCTTTCTCCAAATGAGTTAATACAATTCTGACCATCGCCGGACAACGTTCCATCAGGTTACCTTCCTTAAACTTCCATCGTCATAAGGCCTATCACCATCGCCTTTAGTGCCTATGCCCCTTGAGTTCCTCGCTTTGCACAGCGTCTAATATCATCATTCAGTTGAGATGCTATATCGCGACATAAGTCCCAACACCTTGTAACTGGTCTCTTGGCTTTCGTGAACAATGGTGTGAATGTAGGCCTGGTGATGTTATTGATGTTCATGATCATTGGATGAAGAGAGGCTGTAATAATGCCCTTAAAATATGTGCATCTGTGACTTATTTTTTTTTCTTTTATTGCTTTTCATGTCTAAAAAATATATGTTGAACTGAAATTAAGATTATTTTTTCCTGAAGTATTGTACTTTAATGAATCTCGCTTGTTTTTTTAAAGGCCTTGTCTAGCAATACACGCACAATTGCATGAGGTTAAAAAACAATTAAAATTCCTATACATTTACTGCCCCACTTTTGATTCTGAAATTCTCATTTCTTACTCGTCGTAGAGATGAGAGAAAGCTTTCTCCGCCTAAAGGTAGCATTCATATTTTAGCTTTTATATTTCATCATGTCCCCCATTAAAATGCAAAACAGAAAACGATGCAGGTAAAGCAAAAATATCATCAAAAGCAGAAGAGGAGGAAGAAAATAAACACGACGACAGTTGGGCGAAAAAATAACCTCTAATGCTATTAAACGAAGACCTCTCAGACATCATGACTTCATAATTCATCCCCGGAAATAGGATTCATGGCTAAAACACGTGAAGTCATTTTTCAGACAAACCCTTTTCGTGGTCGTAAAGTTCCAAATAATGCAGAGCCATTATTTTCTCGTCTGGGAATATCTTAAGCGGAATTTATAACATCGAAAAGACTCCACCAAATGGTTAGTTTTAGGGTAAGGCATACTATCTAATTGTTTCGACCAATATTCATCAGTGCTCTTCTCAGTAGCTAAATATATATATATATATATATATATAGAGAGAGAGAGAGAGAGAGAGAGAGAGAGAGAGAGAGAGAGAGAGAGAGAGAGAGAGAGAGAGAGAGAGAGAGAGATAGTATACACGAAATTTTTTTCATATAAATAAATATATATTTACATAGTTATTTATATATAATTTAAGTAATTATATATATATATAAATAAATAAATAAATATATATATATATATATATATATATATATATATATATAACACTCACTAAACTGTGTGCATCACATTTATTATAAGCTAAAATCCGACATTTACACTTTAAATCCCCAAACTCCCTAACTACGATTGATGTGGCAGTAAATGTCGGTAGTTCACTCGCTATTTTATAAGTACAGTATATCAAAATCATTAAACGTGATGGGCAAACGTCCCAGGGTGCATGCACAGGGTGATATTATGGTAAAATGTTTCATAAACAAAATTGCAAATTATGTTTCAGAAGCTTATATGCGATTCGCAATGCGTCTTGAAGTCTATTGCGTTTTGGACCCATTTCAGGATCAATAATGATGCAGTTTTCTAGGTCTCCACGCCCTCTTGTCCCAATAACAGTGTGCTACAATTATACGTGTTGTAGGATATTATAAAAGAAACAGGGAGCCGTAACAAAATAAGAAGCTAACAGCTATTCAGATCCCGTTTCTTATAAGACAAAAAGTTAAACTTTTCACCGTTCAGATAATGGATAATGAATGCCACTTCCTATCTCTCTGTAATTACAAGATAAATCAATTGCAACAACAGGTAAAATCAATATAAATCAAGGAGGTTGTGTAAATATACACATGCAATATTACATATGCACATCTACCGATGAAAACTAATACCAATACAGATCACCACCAGACAGAAGACCACTATGTGAAAGCCTTCGACAAAAGGGTAGTATATGCCACACTGCTCCACTTGGAAGAGGACTCACGAGGATTGGATCGAGAGGCACTAGTCCTCATTGTTAATTAGTACTCTAACAAGCAAATCAACTACAAGATAAAGAAAACAGACAACTGGTATGAAAATACGAACCAGCAGTGGGAAACGGAGCATATAATAAGCCTTTATCACTAAGTTCGTTTATTACTAAAAGGGGGAGATTTATCAACCCCATGAGCCAAGTTCACCTTTTACAGAGTTAACCCGAATAAATTCGCAAGGATCACTAAAATCGAATGCACAGTACATACTTGGAGGTCGAGTGCCCCATACGAAACATAATAGAGAACAATACGTCCTCTACTGATCCAGTCAAAACGGTCAAGTTGGTAATTTCCCACCAATTTACAAAACATAAAACTTGGTCATGAGAAACGACCCACCACAAACTGTGCAAGATGCCCTTAAGCTTAGGTCACCTGTCATTTACCGAGAATGACTAGGCAAATATATCGAGAGAGGGCATCCCTGTGGCTCCAAGAGTAACTCGTTCCACATAAATCAAAGGGCGATTAAGTATACCATTAAAACTTTCATGGTAGAGACATCAGGAGGGAGACCGCCGTCGACAAAATCATATTAATCAGAGAGGCGCAGACAACTGCCGTCTATGTATTATCGGTGCCCTTCTGATACATGAAGAAAGACAATGCATGAATAAGATAAGAGACGTCCTGATTCCAATCTACAGAACAAACATTACACAGACACTGATATCAAGATATTCTATTTCTTTAATCATTACTTTTCAAATAGATTATTCATTTCATAATTTCATCCCCCCTCCGCCGGGGCTATTTTCCCTACTGGGGCCTTAAGCTCATAGCATCTTGCTTTACCAACTAGAGTTGTAGCTTAGCTAATAATAATAATAATAATAATAATAATAATAATAATAATAATAATAATAATAAGCAAACCAACATGACAGCGACCCACCACCTGAAATTAAAACAAAGCTGCTAAGACAGTCGGGGTTTTAGCGAAAACCAGTACCACCCAGACCAAGCTTCTGCATAGCTGGCCGGTCTAATTAGCAACAGAACAACTTAACTGGTGTGGGCAAGCGCCTAGGTCAATCGGAAAAATCTTGTCCATCGTGACATCCGTACCAGGCGAATATAATCAGCAAGACTCACTAGTGTAGTGACTGCAGAATTACGGGCTGTAATGTTATAAGAGACCGTGTCTGGTAGAAGGACAATCTACATAAACATAGCATGGATCCCAACACCTTGTAAATGGTTTCTTGGCTTTCGTGAACAATGGTGTGAATGTAGGCCTGGTGATATTATTGATGTTCATGATCATTGGATGAGAATGCGCTGTATTAATCTTAAAATATATGCATCAATGACTTAGTTTTTCTTTTTTGCTTATATTGTTTTTCATGTCTAAAAACATATACGTTAAACTAAGATTAAGATTGATGTTTCCCTATAGTAATGTACTTTAACGAATCTCACTTGTTTCCTTAAATGCCTTTTCTTGCAAGATACGCACAATTGCAGGTTGTTAAAAAAATAATAATTCCTTTATATTTACTGCCCCCCTTTTGATTCTGAAATTCTCATTTCTTACTCGTCGTAGACATGAGAGAAAGCTTTCTCCGCCTAATGGTAGCATTCATATTTTAGCTTTTATTTTATCATGTTCCCCATTAAAATGAAAAACAGAAAACGATGCAGGTAGAGCAAAAATATCATCAAAAGCAGAAGAGCAGGACGAAAATAAACACGACGACAGGAGGGCGAAAAAATAACCTCTAATGCTATTAAACGAAGACCTCTCAGACATCACGACTTCATAATTCATCCCCGGAAATAGGATTCATGGCTAAAACACGTGAAGTCATTTTTCAGACAAACCCTTTTCGTGGTCGTAAAGTTCCAAATAATGCAGAGCCATTATTTTCTCGTCTGGGAATATCTTAAGCGGAATTTATAACATCGAAAAGACTCCGGCAAATGGTTAGTTTTAGGGTAAAGCATCCTATCTAATTGTTTCGACCAATATTCATCAGTGCTCTCAGTAGCTAAATATATATATATATATATATATATATAGAGAGAGAGAGAGAGAGAGAGAGAGAGAGAGAGAGAGAGAGAGAGAGAGAGAGAGAGAGAGAGAGAGAGAGAGAGAGAGAGATACTATAGCCGAAATGTTTTTCATATAAATAAATATATATTTACATAGTTATTTATATATAATTTAAGTAATTATATATATATATATATATATATATATATATATATATATATATATATATAGACATATATACTTTATATATATACATACATACATACATACATACATACATATATATATATATATATATATATATATATATATATATATATATATATATATATAAACACTCACTAAACTGTGTGCATCCCATTTATTATAAGCTAAAATCCAACATTTTCACTTTAAATCCCTAAACTCCCTAACTACGATTTATGTGGCAGTAAACGTCGGTAGTTCACTCGCTATTTCATAAGTACAGTATATCAAAATCATTAAACGTGAGGGGCAAATGTCCCAGGGTGCATGCACAGGGCGATATTATGGTAAAATGTTTCATAAACAAAATTGCAAATTATGTTTCAGAAGCTTATATGCGATTCGCAATGCGTCTTGAAGTCTATTGCATTTTGGACCCATTTCAGGATCAATAATGACGCAGTTTTCTAGGTCTCCACGCCCTCTTGTCCCAATAACAGAGTGCTACAATTTTACGTGATGTAGGATATTATAGAAGAAACAGGGAGCCGTAACCAAATAAGAAGCTAACAGCTATTCAGATCCCGTTTCTTATGATAAGACAAAAATTAAACTTTTCACCGTTCAGATAAGGGATAATGAAAGCCACTTCCTATCTCTCTGTAATTACAAGATAAATCAATTGCAACAACAGGTAAAATCAATATAAATCAAGGAGTCTGTGTAAATATACACATGCAATACTAAAAACGCACATCTACCGATGAAAACAAATACCAATACAGATCACCACCAGACAAAAGATAAAGAAAACAGACAACTGGTATGAAAATACGAACCAGCAGAGGGAAACGGAGCAGATAATAAGCCTTTATCACTAAAGTCGTTTATTACTAAAAGGGGGAGATTTATCAACCCCATGAGCCAAGTTCACCTTTTACAGAGTTAACCCGAATAATTTCGCAAGGATCACTAAAATCGAATGCTCAGTACATATTTGGAGATCAAGTGCGCCATACGAAACATAATAGAGAACAATACGTCCTCTACTGATCCAGTCAAAACGGTCAAGTTGGTAATTTCCCACCAATTTACAAAACATAAAACTTGGTCATGAGAAACGACCCACCCCAAACTGTGCAAGATGCCCTTAAGCTTAGGTCCCCTGTCATTTACCGAGAATGACTAGGCAAATATATCGAGAGAGGGCATCTCTGTGGCTCCCAGAGTAACTCGTGCCACATAAATCAAAGGGCGATTAAGTACACCATTAAAACTTTCATGGTAGAGACATCAGGAGGGAGACCGTAGTCGACAAAATCAAAATAATCGGAGAGGCACAGACAACTGCCGTCTATGTATTATCGGTGCCCTTCTGATACATGAAGAAAGACAATGCATGAATAAGACGTCCTGATTCCCACCTACAGAACAAACATTACACAGACAATGATCTTAAGATATTCTATATTCTTTATTCGTTGTTATAATAATAATAATAATAATAATAATAATAATAATAATAATAATAAAAATAATAATAATAATAATAATAAAAATAATAATAATAATAATAATGAGCAACCCACCCTGACAGCGACCCACCTGATGAAATTAAAACAAATATTAAGCTGCTAAGACACTCGAAGTTTTAGCGAAAACCAGTACCACCCACACCAAGCGTTTGCATAGCTGGCCGGTCTAATTAGCAATAGAACAACTTAATTGGTTTGGGATGGTGCCTAGGTCAATCATAAAAATCTTGCCCATCGTGACCTCCGTACCAGCCGAATATAATCAGCAACACTCACTAGTGACTCTGCGGAATTACGGGCTGTAGTATTGTAAGAAGCCGTGTCTGGTAGAAAGGCAATTTACATAAACAACTCTTTCCTGACATCATCCAGAGAGGAGCAAAAAATAAAATATTGACTAGCGTTCGGAGGACCAGACGGGGACGAGTTTAAGTGAAACGTGGCAGCCGTCGCCCCTAGATTTCAACTACAGACTCCTACCGATCCAGTCGCCTGTTCCGATATCATCCTGTCCGTCCACGTTCCATCAGCTTTGTATATCTCTTGTGCGCTACAGAATGAGACACAACCCACGTTACGCACTAGCATAAGCAATCTACAAAAATAATCCGGAGCTCATCCGAAGTTGAGGAAAGTATAAAAAACTAAATAGCTTTTTGGGAGGTTGAACAGGAACAGATTTATGTGAAACATGGCCATCCACAACCGTAGATTTTATTAGTCCCCACTTGGTGGTTTGGTCGCATTCATCCCATGGATATCATCATGAGAAAATATACCGCTCCTTCGGGTGTATACACTTACTTCTGTGCTAAGTTACATAATAATCTACCAGACATCTCCATCAATTTTACGGACTGCTATGTTGTAAGAGACCGTGTCAGGCCGGAAGGGTCAGGCGATCTACAACCACCTTCCTCAATCAATCTTACAAATATTTCTGACCAAAATATACTTCTGTCTGCTAAACACTTTACAATCGTAAAAAAAAAAAAAAAAAAAAAAAAAAAAAAAAACACACACACACACACACACACACACACCATTAATCAATTAATTAGTGTCCCAGTCACTACACCTGGGAACTGTCTTATGACGTGAGTAAGTGACCAATGTGCAATTTAGCTAAAATTATTTCCGTCCTTTAATCTTTCTATTCTAACGACTCTCATGGAGAAATTATTGGTTTCATTAGCTTTATTTTATTATCTCCAGTTAAATTACACCGTACCGTTTACCATGATGGTTATACAATCCTTAACAGGGAGTTTAATGTCGTGTAAATTTATTGCCGAGTTTGTAGCCGCATCCACCTTTTCCTTACCAAGAACTCCAACCTGGGCAGGAATCCATCATATGTCAATATTTACCCCTTGGTAAAATAAGTTATTTAATTTGTAATACCATTTGGTTCTGTGTGTAACCTTTGAAGCCTTCTAAGGCTCTCTTTGAATCAGAATAAATGACAAACTTTAGATTCGCCCTTTCTTCAAATGTTTTAATAATGCTAGTTAAATCCCTGATTGTACAAATGTAAACATTGATGATTTACCAAATAATAAGAGCAGACTTGTTTTGTCTGAGGATACTGCAGCAAAACCAGCACTCATTGACTATTCAGAGCCATCAGCATGTATAGCATAATGAGGTCCTTTCCTTTGAATATCTTCGAAGAAATGTTCTTTATGGTGACTCTGAGTAAATATATTTCTTTGAAAAAAAAATATGAGCATATTCTTGTTTTCATTATGAGCCAAGGTAGAAAAAACCAAATGGCTGAATATATTATGTATATAAAAAAGATAGAAATACGTCTGACTATTTATCTCCTCTAAATTATCTACTATGGCTCTATACATAAAGAACGCAGAAGCCGTAAATAGAAAATAATAAAGTCTCGAGAATACTTTTACTAAGCTTCACGCCACTGAGACAGTTATTACCTTCATGCAAACATGCATTAACGATTGTCTACCAAGATATATAATAAACTACTGTATCCATACAGCAGACAGCAGGTAATTCCTTTAGCAAATATTGAAGCCATTACAGTATTTGACTTTCATCAATTATTGCAGAGTACATAGTCTTTAGAAGTTATTGCCTGAAATTGGATAGTATATTTACCTAATTCTAACAGTAAATTGTACTTCAACGCCTCCTTGTATGACACACACACATAAAACAGCTAGACTTATGTATTCAGCGTAAATACAACAATTGCAATAATGCAACTGAAATCATTCTTAAAATCCTTTATAAATTCACATATACAGTACTACAAAAAATACATTAATTCACTTACCTTTATATAAAAAAGCTAAAAGCGATTAGGTATCTCTGTCAGTCAGCAAAGCATCAGTCGCGTACAATACCATACAAACTACCTGTTAGAACAGAAGAACGAAAAATGTTAATTCCATTCAAAAGGTAAATACATTTCCAATATAATACATTATTCACAATTATTGCACATGCTGAAAAAAAAAATAACTGAAAATACTTACTTATCTGCATTCTTCATGGGAAGATGACTTGGGACTCTAGATGTTCTCGTCTTCTCTTTCGATTCTGCCCTATTCTGACTTTGATGACTAAAACAACCGGACTTTAATCTAACGTTAAATTCATATTTCGATTAAAAATTCCAAGTGTTTAAGATAAAGATCTCTAAAATAACCTAAACTTCACATAGGTAAAAGCAAACGTCGGACTTTAGCAGACGCCATAAAAAATCTAAAATCAGTTTTGTGTTTATGTTAATATGAAATCCGGAAATGAAATATATTACTTATACAGTTACATATATGATTGACAATTAACGCTCATTTATAACCTAACTCAAGACTATTCGCTCTCGCTCCACGCGGATAAATTTACCTGAAAGTTGAAGGGTTTTTGTTGTTAGTTGCATATTAAATTGTACAAGAACGAAAAGACGAGTCCATACCTTTACAGAATCCTTATCGTTGATACAGAAGATTTGAGGTTATCCAGAACGTATATATTTTTCTTGGAATTAAAGTAAAACTGAGCATAATTAAAGCCAATTATATTCTATAAAATCTAATTTGCATCGATTCGTAAAATTCCAAAGGCTTCAACTTTAATTCATTACATAAAAGAAACAATTAAAAGGGTCTTTTTCAACTGAAGTTTCCAAATCTATTCAATTCTTATGGTATATTCTGAGACCATTACATTCTCATGGTACTATCTAACTTGGAGATTGGTACACCATTAATCAAATCTAATTTCAGGACCCTACACACGTAAACTTAATAAATTATTGAGACTCCCTCAAAAATGATGATACAAAATACGAAGATTAACATGAAGATAACTATCAGGTTTAAGATAAAAGATGCAATTAACACTACCATTAAAACCTGGAGACTAGCTCTGAATTACTTATTTGTTAAAGATAAGAAGAATGAGAAATCTATCGAGACAACTAATCAATATTGACGTATAATAAAATTCCAATTTGGAGCAAAAGAACTTAAGAGTTAGGTCACGGTATCACAAATTAAAATTGGGATGCGCAAAATTAAAATATTTATTTTCATGATTTCAATAATCATAATTGAAGTAATTTATTAACTAAATACGTTCTGGATATCCTAAGTTTTATACCAAGTGCTGTCGGAGTAATTATTCAAAAATAAGCGCTACTGAATTATAAGTGGCATACAATTGATATAATACGAAAAAGTTCATAATTTCAACAAATATGGATAATAAAATCAGAAAAACTTCCATCGTTAGTTTTATATATATATATATATATATATATATATATATATATATATATATATGTGTGTGTGTGTGTGTGTGTGTGTGTGTGTGTTTGTGTATGTGTGAATAATTACACTACTATACCACATTCGAGTAGGTTAGGTTAGGTTAGGGTAGGTTAGGTTAGACCTTGGATGGGTTGTATTTGGTTAGGTTAGGCTTAAATAAATCAAAGCACTTCGAATTCGATTACAACCCAAAATAATCCGGAGATTTGAAAACGGTATAGAAGCACAATTTTAACACCTCATTATTGTAACCACAGAAAGTAACTTATTACTAAACATTGAAACAAATAAAAAGCAATAATATAATAAACAATATAAACAATATATAATGCATGCACAGAATACACGGAATGTTTCATTATAAATTATAAGCATCAGTAAACACTCGGTCCTCCATAAAACCCAAATATGAACCAGACAAATGGCCTTATCCAACACCAAACATAAGCCAATATACATATAAACATATAAATCAATCATATATATTAAACAGTGATTATATCACCAGAAATATATAAATACCAATTACCTCATTTCCCATAAAATAAACCTCAGAAGAGCAATCATAATACTCTTTCAACATTATAATTATAAATACACCAATAAAAGTAGCCCGTTCTTAATAATAAAGCCTTAATTACCCTCTTTTCTTTAGCAATATTTGATGAAACAATACATAGGGCATCTGATAGCTTCTAACGCCGTAGAAATAAAAAATAATAAACTCCAACAGCACTGAAGTATAAAACCACTTACCTGTCGAAGACATAAACCTGAAAAAAGAAAATTGGGATAGATTAAAAATCAGTTTTAAAGGCATGAACACGTGTTTACTTATAACGTAATGATTACAAAATAAAATTTCTACAATTATTTTAGCTCTTGACCTTTGAAATGTTTTGTTGTAAACAAAAGATAGTTTACGTATACTAATATTTATGCGATTATAATATTTATGCAATTATAATATTTATGCATTATATTTATGCGATTATAATAATTATCATAATAATTATAAATTATTTTTCTTATAATTATCATTATCATTATCATTGTTATTGCTATTATTATTATCATCATTAGCCAAAAGGTCATGAACTTGCAGAGTACACCTCAGAAGGATGAATTGGCCATAAATGTGTGATCAATGCTGCAAACAAAACAAAGGAAAATTAAACTATCACTACACTCCATGGATAGGGACCTAATTTAATAACTTAAGGTAAAATAAATAGCAGTGCCATTATAGTATGTGGCCAACCTTTTGAACGTGGCCTAAAAAATTCTGTCATTGTTATGATAAGTGGCTTACCTTAAAAAGCCTATTGTAAGGAAGTATTATAACTGTCTGATAACAGATAGTTATAGATCTGGTGATAACAATTAAATGGTGCTGTTTCGGTATGTTTGGTAAAGTAACAGAGTATGTATATATTTGTGTGTACGTTCATTAAATGCTAGCGCACTTGTGACAACTATTTTAAGATAACACTTTCCTACTTTTCTGTATCTTTTCTTTTGTTCTAGGATGGCATTTTAAAGGAAACGACGACATTTATAAATGTGCAGCTCTATGTCATTGATTCTAGCTGACAGCTGTTTCAGCCAATAACTAATGGCTTTCGTCAGGTCATATTTACATGACCTTTTGCAGTCACTGTTCCTCAATAGCTGATAGTCCAGAAGGTTCTTAACTGTCATAACAAGCCCTGCCACAGTCCATGATCACCTGTGTTCGTCTACCAGTCTTGGAGAAGAGGTGCTAGCTTCCTAAAATCATAACTAGAGCATACTAAAAGAAATTCCACTTGTTTCTTCTGTATTTTTCCACGTAAAGTAAAAGCACAAGTGAAAATTTCATCATTGAACAAAACGTACTAGAACAAATGTTACTTATTCCCTCTGTCTGTCTTGTAAATTTTTCCCTTTACATCTAAAGTCTGGATTCCACTTGGCATTGACTGTCAGTCTCTAAATACCTCACATAAAAACTTATTTCATCATAGAAGTAAACTAAAACTAATATTTCCTAAAAATATCAACTGAAACTCATGCTAAAAATATACACATATATAATTTTTAGATTTTTAATCTTTTTATTTTTTATTCTTTAGAAATTTTTCATTTGTTTTCTATTTTGACAGGACTAAACAAACTCCTGTTACATTATTCCAGTACAATGGGATCTTCTTGATTGGACACAGCATACAAGAAATCAGACTTGTTTCTTCTGCATTGGTTCACCTGACAAAGAAACAGTACAGGTGAATCTTTATAAAGAAAGACTGCATACTAAAACAAGTGTGACTTTTTCCCTATGCCAAGTCCATCTTGCTCAAACACTCCCGGAGATAATTTGGCGAGGAATGGCTAAAAACAGCCGATAAAAACACATTTGACATTAAGAGCAAAAAATGTATCACCCAAGACTTCCTGGTTAACTCCAATAGACGACTTGAACTAATCTACTAAAATTACAAATAGAGTTAAATAGCAACAACAGTAACCGCACCCTTGACCATCAACCGATTATGGGAAATTCTTGTTTTATCAATTAGTAAACTTACAACTTTCCACGGTCCTGGCTTACATGGATTATTACCCATTAGAAAACCTCAATTTTCATAGAAGCTCTGCCGACTAGACCTGTCAACATTTAGGTACAGGTTTTATTTGAGAAAACGGATTGGTATAGGCTACAGCAAGCGAGTGCCCTATGCCTACCTGTTGTTTAATAGAATTTATAAAAAGACAAGATGTGAGAGTCGGTTATGTTATTCAGCATAAAGTTGTTAATAAGGAGAAAAAAATTGCACAATCAAGTACCGGTAAAAGTTAAGAGGTTGGGCAGCAAGAACCTAGGCCTACTTGTACCAAGCATTGAGCCAGTTTGTACTGCAATGCTGTCAAAGGGGCGTCACAGACTAAAAACCAATAGCAACATAATAGTCATCTCAAACACTTTAAGCGTAATATTAAATGCAAAATTACCTAAGCCTGGTTGAGCAAGGAGGATGAAGCGAACACACCTACACTCACTGATACAGCTAAGCTCACAATGACAACTTTATTTATGATTAGTCGCTAAGTTCACCATCTTCTTTACAAGATTCTAAGTAACTTCAAGACCAAAGGAGAAGTTAAGAGAGAGGAAATTTTTTCAATGTACACTTAGTTGTTTCGTATGGAATTCTGCTGGCAATGATAATAATCAAATGGAGTTTATGTTTTTAACAATATGTCAGCTACTCATTTCTATCTAAAGGGAAAAAATGGCTTGTGCGGTCCCTAGGCAAAGAAAGTAAAGTGATACTTAAAACACTGATATAAATGGAAAAGTCAGTGATGGTTATAAAAACACATAATGATAATAGCCACAACAATGAAAACGCAATTGGTATTAAGAATGATATAGAAATCACCATTATGGTGATAACGATGATGATTGCAATTGGTATTAAGAATGATATAGAAATCACCATTATGGTGATAACGATGATGATTATGGTAATGACAACGATGATATTTCTAACAATAATGGAAGTGACTTATGCATGTATGACAATGTTCATTGCGACAATACAACACATGATTAAACAGACTATAAATGAAAATGACAGAAGGAATAGCATTGGATTCAAATACCAATGAACAATACAATGAAGTGGTAGTGATAATGAAAAATTTTTATAATCAGACTTGACAGGGATAAGGAAAATGTAATTATTATGAAAATGTATTATTTTGTATTCCTTAATATTTCTCAGATAATAGTTTAGTTAAGCTTAATGGACGTCCATGTTTTGAATAAATATTCAATCTCATCATCACCTACTCCTAGGCCTATTGACGTAAAGGGCCTTGGTTAGATTTCGCCAGTCATCTCTATCATCTCAGATTTCACGCTTCAGTCCTCATCCAGGTAGGCCTGGGTCTTCCAACTTTTCAAGTGCCTCGTGAAACCCAGTTAAAAGTTAGATGAACTAATCTCTCATCATTTAATCTAACCTAATATCAATAATAGGCCGCTTTTATCACAAATATCAATCGAGGGATTGAGATTGCATTTATTATATTGATTTGGAGCTATAAAGCAATTCAGCGTCCGAGGGAGATGAAGAGATTATCTGTGGATTGATACACTCATCCCTCACAGGATGAAGTCTATTGCCACGTAGAGCCAACCACCACCACACCCCTCCCGAGGGTTTGGTAATTATTCTTATCGGCTATTGAGCCAGTTCGACGATAAATTGTTCATAGTATATGGCAATGTTGAAATGGCCAGTCGTATCACATCTTGGCTTATCTGGCAACAGATACTAGAACTTGTCTAACTGACCTTTTGTAATTCTTTAAACTGGAATGGCCAGTATTAGCTAACATGCGGCGACTTGCAACTAGTTGTGAGTGGATAATAATAATAATAATAATAATAATAATAATAATAATACGGATAATTATGAATTATAATTATAATAATTACAATTATAATTATTATTACATTATGATAATTATAACAATTATAATTATTATCAATATTAATAATAATAAACTACTGAATTAAAGAGGCGTAGTTCATAATATTCCCTCACCTTTATCAAATTCTAAAACTGATAGTTAGTATAGTTTGTAATAAAGGTGAGGGGATATTATGAACTAGGCCTCTTTAATTCAGCAGTTTATTATTATCAATATTAATAATAATTATAATTATAATTATAACTATAATTATTATAATCATTATAATTATTGTAATAATTAAAATTGTAATAATTATAATTATTATAAGTATCATAATTATTATAATTATACGTATTATATTATTATTATTATCATCATTACTAGCTCAGCTATAACCCTAGTTGGAAAGGCAGGATGCTATAACCCCAAGGGCTTCAATTGCAAAAATAGCCCAGTGAGGAAAGGAAATAGGGAAACAAATAAACTATATAAGAAGTATGAACAATTAAGATAAAATATTCTAAGAACAGTATCAACATTAAAACAGATCTTGTATAAACAAACTATAAAAAGATCTATGTCAGCCTATTCAACATAAAAACATTTGCTGCAAGTTTGAACTTTTGTAATTCTATCGATTCAACTACCCGATTATGAAGATCATTTCACAACTTGGTCACAGCAGAATAAAACTTCTAGAATACTGTGTAGTATTGAGCCTCATGATGGAGAAGGCCTATTAGAATTAACTACATACCTAGTACATAGAAATGGTGCTTGCGCTATATGTTACTTGGTGTCCCAATTTTGAGTTTAGCAATGGAAGGGAGATTATCAACGATTTTCTGCTTATTGTTATAAAAGACCAAGAGTATTTAATTTCTTTAATAATAGCGTGTGCATTTTTTTTAAATGAAAGAAAAACCGACATTAATCATGTTAACTGTTAACGACACTGCTATAATTCTAACGTTATATTGTCAAATTGTTTAGATCACCTAACATTATGGCCAGGAGGAGAGGACTGATCATAAAATAGTTTTAAGGAACCTGTTGTGGACCTTCTACGGGGTAGTGTGGCCAATGCAGCACCCAAGTCAATTCCTTTCGGGTTCTTTCAGAAATCTAATCTTGCATGCAACTTATCAAAAGTGAAAGTTGCATCAATACAGTAAATTTTGTGCTAGGCCTATTTCAGACGAATCGTCTTTCCGTCGAACTCCGTTTACAGCTCAGTGCCATTCATCCCAAAAACACACAGTCGTGTGAGTGACTTGCGACTGGTATGACTGACATTAGACCTAGCGAATTTCAGTAATTAAGTTTACTATTTCAGTAATTAAGTTTACTTAAAAAAAAAAAGAAAAAAAAAAAAAAAAAAAAAAAAAAAAAAAAAAAACATCCCTAAAAGGATAGCCCCAGAGAAAAACGACACCACATTCTCTGTCACCCTCGTTCTTTACCTGCTGGATCATGAATGGAAAATTCCACGACATTAATTGTTCAAGCACTAATAAAAAGGCTCCTCGGCGTGTACAAAAAAATACTGGATTGATTTGTTACGTATATAATAGACCAGGATCGAACCATGGACCTTGGAATGGCGAGCCTAACGCTTTATCATCATTATTACTAGATAAGCTACAACCCTAGTTTAAAAATCAGGATGCTATAAGCCCAAGAGGAGTAACAAGGAAAACAGCCCAATGAGGAGAGGAAATAAGAAAAGTGATAGAATGATATACCACGGTGTGCCCTCCAACAAGAGAATTCTAACTCAAGCCAGTAAAAGACCATAGTACAGAGGCTATGGCACTACCCAAGACTAAGGAACAATGGTTTGATTTTGGGGTGTCGTCCTACTAGAAAATCTGCTTACCATAGCTAAAGTCTTATCTGTCCTTACCAAGAGGAAAGTAGCTACTGGACCATTGCAGTGAAGTATTTAACCCCTTGAGTAATGAACAAATTTTCAGTTATCTTAGTGTTATCATGTGTATGGAGACAGAGGAGAATATGCAATGAATTCGTTGTAAGTGCAGGCTAAGTGATAATCAACCGTAACCAGAGAAGGATCTAATGTAATATTATCTGGCTAGTCAAAGGACCCAATAACTCCAGTGACAGTATATCCACGAGTGGCTCGTGCCTTTGCCAACTCGCACTATGCCACATAAACACTGTATGAAAGTAAAGTGTGGATGTTGAATAAGAAAACAATTATGAAAAGTGGGGACTAATAGTGGAAGAAAGGTTTAGATGGATAGACGTGATTAAAAGGCTACCCTAAAGGAAAAGGATCATTATTTGGATATGGTTTTATCCATAATGAGGTAATGAAGGATAACCATAAATAATATGAAAAGGGCGAATTGGAAAACCTAGAAAGCGATTGGTGCAATAAGTAGATGATGCAACAAATGGTGTGGAAGTTTTCTACACAGGACATACAAACTTTAAAATTAATAAATTGGAAGTGACCTTTTTTCTTTAACACTACCCCTTAAAATGAAAACGGCTTAGTTTTAAAAACAATCTAGTTGAATGATCAAACAAACATATATAAATCATATATATATACATATATATATATATATATATATATATATATATACACATACATATATATATACATATATATATATATATATATATATATATACATACATATATATATACATATATATATATATATATACATACATATATATATATATATACATATATATATATATATATATATATATATATATATATATATATATATAATGTGTGCATGCTTAGTTTTAAAAACAAATATAGTTGAATGATCATACATACACACATACATATATATACATATATATACTGTACATGTATATAAAAATAAATATATAAATATAAATATATATAAATATAAATATATATATGCATATATATACATGTATATATATAAATAAATATAAATAATATATATATAAGTATATATATATATAAATATATATATTATATACATATATATATATATATATATATATATATATATATATATATATATATATATATGGGTGTGTGTATGGATACAATAAACATGACCTAGTTGCCGTTTTACAGTTGGTGATTTAATTATTATTTTTTTCAGTTCTTTCCAAATAATTCAATCAAACGGATCCACATTTTTACAAATAATTGAAAAAAGCGAGCGAGACGAAATAAAAGCATCTTCGTTATCATATTTCAATATACAGAACATGGTCCATCTTTTCTCTACCATTTGCATTACAGATGAATCAAGTACCATTCGTATTCATACATTGTTCCATTTCCATTTTGAATTAATCATAACGTTTTCGCCCCTCTAATTAGTAGCCTTTGGT
>NC_090745.1:102338765-102346265 GCF_036898095.1 Palaemon carinicauda | reverse complement strand
TTTTCTTATACGTGCATTCTATACCAAAGCCTGATTTAAGAGATCGTGGGCTTTTTATCTTTTCCGCAATGATGCAATAACTTTGTATCGTGATAAAATAACAAAGAATTTATTAAACTAAATTTCTAACAAAGTCTCAACAGGACGAAAGTAAGTAAATACATTTTTCAAGACTAATTTGAACAAAGATTTTAATAAACTACTATTAAATTTTTACCAAAATCTTAACAGAATGAAAGTAAACGAATAAATATTTTCAAGACTCAAATATGATCTAAATTTTGTTGTATCATTCATAAGTTTCTTTTCCAGTGAATGAGTAACTCCTAGTGTAACTCCAGCTTTAGCTAGTAACTAAAGGTGGTCTATTACGAAAGATGAAGTACTTCTCTCAAGGGGTTAACTACTGCACTTTAATTGTCCAGTGGTGGCTACTGGACAATTAAAGTGCAGGGTAGAAGAGACTTTAGTTATGATAAGCAGCTGTTCTAGAAGGACACTCCGAAATCAAGCCATTGTTCTCTAGTCTTGGGTAGTGCATAGCCTCTGTACCACGGTCTTCCATTGTCTTGGGTTAGAGTTCTCTTGCTTGAGGGTACACTCGGGCACACTATTCTATCTTACTTCTCTTCCTCTTGTTTTGTTAAAGTTTTTATAGGTTATACAGCGAATATTTATTTTAATGTTACTGTTCTTAAAATATTTATTTTTTCCTTGTTTCCTTTCCTCACTGGGCTATTTTCCCTGTTGGAGCCCCTGGGCTTATGGCATCCTGTTTTTCCAACTAGGGTTGTAGCTTAGCAAGTAATAATAATAATAATAATAATAATAATAATAATAATAATAATAATAATAATAATAATAATAACCTACGGCATCCTACCAAACTGAGGATGACTGCAAAAAATCTTTAAATCTTACACAGGAGAATCAACATCTGTGACAAAGGGATAAAATTAATCTTTTCATTTTTATCGTCTTTAAGTAAATAAAATATTGTAAACTAGTTAAGTCTGTCTTAGGGATGAGTTCCCTTGCTTGAGGGCTCACTCAGGCACATTATTCTATCTTATTTCTCTCCCTCTTTTTTTTTAACTTCTTTTTATAGTTTATATATGAAAGATCTATCTTAATGTCACTTCTTAAATATTCAATTTTGATGGTTCATTACTTCTCTTGTAGTTTATTCATTACCTTTCCTCCCTTGTCTATTTTTCCCTATTAGAGGCCCTGGGTTCACAGCATTCTACTTTTCCAACTAGGGTTGTAGTTTAGCTGCTAATAATAATAATAATAATAATAATAATAATAATAATAATAATAATAATAATAATAATAATAATAATAATAAAAAGTCATGAACAGTAGTCTAACCACCGTCCGTAATTTTCTATCTTTATTTATAAATAAACAATTTAAAACCTGCCCTTTTTAATGCAGAAGCCGATTAGATTGAAAACAGTGACGACTGCCCTATCATAGCCCAGACCAATAATATTCAATAAAAAAAGGCCAAAGAAATAATGCTGGACTTGTCTAAAAGGAAGTGATAGAACCAAAAAGGTTACGAGAGATTATCTATTTGTGTATAATAAACAAAATGCAGAACTACATCATCTTTGGAATAAGAATAGTAACAAATAACAAAAATTATAAGATATGGGCAAGGTTAACTTCCTTTCAATCGCTTACTTTTACTGAACATACAAATATTTAAACTTACATATCACGTAACGACGATAATACAATTTCAATAAGAACTCTATATGCATGTTACTTACTTTGATGCGTAGCATGTTGAGAGAAACTTGCCCACAAGCTTCATAAGTAGGCCTTCCATGACTAGGTCAACTTCTATACGTCAGTTCGACTCTAACTGGAAAAAGAAAAGTTGTTGTCAAAGCTGTTTGCGGATAGCATAGCGAGTCGTTCCTTCATCCTAGCCCCATTTGTAGTTAAATAGGGGAAACAAATGCTTAAAAATACAGCCAACTTTAGAGGGACAGGGACAGGAGGCAACCAACATTGCTCAATGAGCCAATACCACTAGAGAGTTTTGGGGTCCTTTGACTGGACAGACAGTACTACATTGGATCCTTCTCTCTGGTTACGATTCATTTTCCCTTTGCCTACACATAGGCTACACCGAATAGTCTGGCCTATTTTTTACATATTCTCCTCTGTCCTCATACACCTGACAACACTGAGATTACCAAACAAATCTTCTTCTCTCAAGGGGTTAACTACTGCACTGTAATTGTTCAGTGGCCACTTTCCTCTTGATAAGGGTAAAAGGTAATCTTTAGCTATGGTAAGCAGCTCTTCTGGGAGAAGGACACTTCAAAATCAAACCATTGTTCTCTAGTCTTGGGTAGTGACATAGCCTCTCTACCATGGTCTTTCACTGTCTTGGGTTAGAGTTCTCTTGCTTGAGGGTACACTAAGGCACACTATTCTAAATAATTTCTCTTCCTCTTTGTTTTGCTAAAGGTTTTAAAGTTTATATGGAAAATATTCATTTTAATTTTGTTACTATTCTTAAAAATATATTTTATTTCTTGTTTCCTTTCCTCACTGGGCTATTTTCCCTGTTGGGACCCCTAGGCTTATAACATCCTGCTTCCAACGAAGGTTGTAGCAAGTAACAACAATAATAATAATAATAATAATAATAATAATAATAATAATCATCACCAGACTATTTTCCTTGTTGGAGCCCCTGGGCTTATAGCATCCTGCTTTTCCAAGAAGAAGAAGAAGAAGGAGGAGGAGGAGGAGGAGGAGGAGGAGGAGGAGGAGGAGGAGGAGGAGGAGGAGGAGGAGGAGGAGGAGGTGTCAGTGGCAGGGTTTCATGACTTGAAAAAAAAAATCCTGTTTATTATTTCTTCAACCAATATAGCCCTAACTAACATGAGCAGTTAGAATATTTTAATACGTACATTTGTACTTTCCAGAGTATACTGCTTCCAAGCAACAATTGGTTTGTCAACGCATTACCTGATATGACGTCACAGCGACCATTATTAAAAGTGGCTGCTGAAACGGTTAGTGTAATATTTGGTCTAGTTCACTACCTGATATCAAGGCTGGGTGTAACCGGGTCTAATTTTAGCAGCGTTAAAGTTGTTATTGTGTGATTACCAGTTTTTATCTAAATATTTCAGGTACTAAATCGTACTTATTTTTAACGATTTCCTATCGTATATCTTGTTACAAATAAATTCCAATGTTAGAAAACGTTATTAAACATACGTTACTGAAATACTTTCTTTTTCTCAACAATTCGACACGACAGTGGATGCCCTGGACCATAATTAGTAAGGACGAAGCTAATGAGCTAACCGTCGGAGGACCATTGGGAGACATAATGCGGATATTGGCGAAATATATGCGATTTGAGTAAGTTTCCCGATGTCGACCACTCAAAAACACTTTGGCCATAATTAAAATAATTTTCTGATAACGCTTAAGATTATTTCATTTAAAAAAAAACGTGACTTCTTGATCTTTGCTCTCCTTATGATCTATCACCCCAAGCTATAAACTAACGAATGTAACCTACATTATATAACTGGTTACTGCACCGTATCATAAGATTTTTAATTTAGTTCATACATTTCAAAGCAAATCAAATATCTTTTAATAAGTGCATTAGTACTGCTTGCTTTTTTTCCCTCTCATAGAAATGATTAAAGAAATAGTGTGACTTAACTCCAATTTCTCCATTTTACAGTTATGAGTTGATCCAGCCACCAGACGGGCAATGGGGGATACCATTGCCGGATGGTAACTGGACAGGAATGATTGGAATGGTTCTGAGGGGGGTATGTTATCCCAGTGGAGCATTTCATTCCCTAAGTATATATTAACTTTGGCTGTCAGTAAAATTCAAGATTTAGATTCTTGGAAAGATTGATCTATCACTGCTGCAGGTGAGGTATTGCAATTTTCCCCTCACCAAATACCTTTATTCAAGTCGCAAGATAAGATGGAACTATCTGTGTATATCATATATATATATATATATATATATATATATATATATATATATATATATATATATATATATATATATTACATAAATACATATATATATACACACACATAAATACATATATATATATATATATATATATATATATATATATATATATATATATATACATAAATAAATAAATATATATATATATATATATATACACATAAATAAATAAATAAATATATATATATATATATATATATATATATATATATATATATACATAAATACATACATATATACATATATATACACATAAATACATATATATATACATAAATACATATATATATACATACATAAATATATATATATATATATATATGTATATATATATATATATATATATATATATATATATATATATACATACATAAATACATACATATATATATATATATAAATATATATATATATATATATATATATATATATATATATATATATATACATATATATATACATATATATATGTATAAATACATATATGTATATATATACATTATATATATATATTATATATATATATATATATATAATATATATATATATATATATCACAGTATATATACATACATAAATTTAGATGTACACGTGACCCCATCACCCTAAAACAATACAGAATCGCCAATAATGTTTTCCTTCTTCCCATAGGAAGCTGACTTTGCATTGGGTCCCTTCATCATCTCTCAAGAGCGCCAGTCAGTCGTTGACTTCTCAAGGACAATCTATTTCGATGGAGTGGTCATCCTAACCCAGAGACCTACTCTTCAAAGTGATGTACTGGGACTTGTGAACGTCTTCACTTATGAGGCAAGACATTTTCTTCGTCCATTTAATCTTTAGCCACCTTTTTATACATTTGGCATTAGCTTTAATATTCAATTTAATTCGTGGCGTGAATTTGTTCTGTGGTTATTTTGTTTAGAGGGTATTTAATCTGAGAATATGCTATTCAAGCAGGTGACTGTTGACTGTGAATGTGCAAAACACCGAGCGTCATAATTTTAATAATAATTATTACTATTATCATCGTTTTTTATTAGTTATATTCAGCTAGTGTTCTGTATTCCCTTAAACAAAAATAAATATTAACGAAGTTAAGGTTATTACATCTTCCGTTCGGCCCTACATAAGGATGGATGTGAATGAAGAATGTGGGCAGTGATAGAAAAGCCGCAAGTGGTAAAACGCTTGATGACAAGAATGCTTGCCGCCGGGTCTACGTTGTTTTACTTCATAATATTAATGAATATGTTTTACAGGTATGGACTTTGGTATTCTTGTCTATGTTGGCCGTTGCTCTTTCTATGATATTCATTGAAAAATCTGAAGGGAAGCTACGTGACAATCCAACCAAGCATATTTTCACCAAATCTCTGATATGGCCCCTTAAAACTCTCACCCAAGAAAGTAAGTAAAACCTGTATTGTAATTATAAATCTTTTCCTGAACAATATCTTAGTATCATTCTTGTTTTGTGTGGATTGGATCTATATATTAGGACCACTTAGCCTGGCACTGGGGCCTGTGAGGCCACATTCAGCGCCCAAATGCAGCTGTAGAAAACCTTGCAGTTAAAATATGAAGCAAAAGCTGAAAGGTTGGGCAGCAAGATGGAGGAAATGAAGCGTCAATAGAGATGATAAAGTAAAAGGATATAAAGCAGGTGCAGCTAAAGGAACGCTGCAAAGTCCTTAATTCTCCTTTTGTGTGAATCGTGTACCTTCTTTGCAAGATGATGCAAATGCGTTGGGATATTTACTAGAAATCTCCAAAGTGTATCTGACGTTTTTCTTTGCATTTAGAAAACCTGTTACTATCAATGTTAAGGAAATTCGACAATTTATCTATGATTTTGCTATTTTTAGCGTGAGCATGCAAATGTTGTTTCTATTATTCATCTTAACATAACTTGTCTCATTTCAATCAACGAAAATTGTTTGCATATCAGTAATTATGGCTCTGACTCTAAAACTCTCCTATTAAGACTTCTAGTTCATTTAATGGGCTAATTACAATGCCCTTTGTCGTGTTAACACCATAGGTTATAGTCACTATTTCTGTTAATATTATTCATCATCCTAGCTTCAGAATGGCTCCCCAAAGGACACGGAGGCAGAGTTCTCGCTACAACGTGGCTTCTGGCTTCGATAATCTTTACGTCTTGCTACAGTGGAATTCTAACAGCAATGCTAACAGCCCCGAAAGTGACCATTCCCATCGATTCCTTGGAGGACTTAGTGACGCAGACCAAAACTCCTTGGAAACTGCTCACAGGATCGTTTCTCATACCATTTCTGAAGGTGAAAGTTACGCTATTTATTTCCATCATCGCTTCATCTAGATTTGATTCTTTTGCGCGCGCGCGCACACGCACACACACACAGTACAAAATAGAGTTCCAGAGTTTCATTTTGATTCATGGATAGTCTTTATCATCTGGGGCCAAGTAAGAGCCCCATACATTTTAATTACTTATATCTTTTATTTACTCATGATGTATGTTGGAAACTGGAAAACAAAACGCCAACATTCCAATAATTTTTTTTTAAACACTCGCTATTTGAAAAGATTGTAACAAAATTAAAGTTAACAGAAGATTTATAGACGATTTATATTCATAGGTTATACAGTGTGTGTATATCTGTGGCAGATAACTCAAACTCTGTGAAATGTTTTATTTAATAAAATTAAATCTATTAACGGGATTTCACGCAGAAAACGACACAACTACATATGACCTATAATATTGATAAAATATCGACTGGGGGGGCCGAATATTCTTTTTGTTTCTAGAGTTGTAGCTTGGCTAGTATTAACAATAACAATAGTAATAATAATGATAATAATACTAATAATAATAATAAAAACTAATATTAATAATAACATCAATAATAATAATAAAAATAACTAACAACAACAACAATAATAATAATAATAATAATAATAATATTAAATTTGCGACATTTTCAACATAAATATGAAATATACTACTGTAAATTTTGACCCATTTACAAAGCCAAGTCGTCAAATGTCTTCAACTATAATTTCCGAATAAAAAAAGCGGATTTTATTTTTGTTTCTTTAGGGCTCAACTGACCCGTATCGTCGAAAGGCATTCTTTGAAGCATCAGGCACGATACCCGACTGTTGGTATGGTCGAGAAGCCATTGCTAGAGGTGAATACGCTGCCTGGTGTGGAGAGATGACATCAAACAAGGCCATTTCGTGGGACTTCAGGTGAGGTCATGTGAATCTTAAATAACAACGTTCAAAAGCTGAAAGGGTAGGTAGTCACACTAGATAGATAGGACTAGTTCTAGAATTTCAAGTGTTATCTATATATTTTACTTTCTTATTTACCTCTATTTTGTTCTATCATCACATCTCTTTAAAAATTTATCCTCAACTTCTTTTTCCATATTGGTCTGTTTTCCCTAAGGTGGCTCTTGGGCTTT
>NC_090745.1:102108765-102333765 GCF_036898095.1 Palaemon carinicauda | reverse complement strand
AACGACTTATGTCAGCCTGCTAAACATAAAAACATTTGCTGCAAGTTTGAACTTTTGAAGTTCTACCAATTCAACTACCCGATAAGGAAGACCATTCCGGCAAAGAACTATTAACGAATACAAAACCTACACCTTTTATCCATTCTAATCCATCAAATCCATTTACACGGCATTCATGAGTGATCTTGAATAGGCATTTACTCAGTAAAATTTACTGCTTCATGAGAACTTCTTGTGAGAAATTCTGTCGAGCAATAGCACCTGTAAACAGTCCATTCAGATACAGAGGAAATTATTCATCATAAGTCAACATGTCACATGTTAAAACTTGTGAAATTTAAGTAATAGTATGACACTTCAATGTCTCGCCAGATACATCACCATGATTTTCTTCATACAGGTTATGTATCATCTTATGCATGCCTCATTAACATCGTTGGTGCAATCCGCTCATTTTTGTTTTCCCACCCTCCCATATAAAACAACTGAGTCCAGTTAGTACCCCGGCTTTACAATCTACACACACATGAACCAAACCAAAAGCAAACTGGAAAATTAGCAGCTCAGTTGTCTAGAGTAACCACAGTAATTGCGTGTTGGAAAACAGAGAACAAAGGATAAACCGGGATAATTCGTACCCAAACCACCTTACTTAAGGGGCTTCACCATGTGACATCCCCTGTTCCCTAATATGATATACACTGTGTCGCATAGTACTGTCACCCTTAAAAGCACCTATGTAATTCCCAATTACCTCAAATACCTTTATAAAAATATTGCATTCCCCTATAGCACTTTTTACTAATATGCCAATCATGGTGCACAGGAAGAAGTTATAATTAGGATAATATACAATATATACCTATATACAATAGCGTATTCAAAATTCATGTCCTACACATTCACCAGTACTAATGTAGTTAAAAAAAGTGGCTTGTGAATGAAAATATCCAGAAACTTAAGCATAAAAATGTTAGACTCTTAATTGGTTCTTCAAAATGAAATGTAACGAATACAAGAGGAAAAAAATAGAAAACGCCATAAAAGAGCTTGATATTAGCCAAGTGCAATAAGTCGCCATCCAAGTTCCAACTGGCCTACAACCCTTTGTACAAAGACGACACAAACTCATACTTAAGAGGAATATTTTACAAATATACCCACTGCCAAGGACACAGGGTTAAGATTCTAAAACTGTTTTCCTAAACAAGAAATTAGTTGTAAGAACAATATGATCTGGTCACCGAATTAATTATTTTATGGATATAAGGAATTTTCATAGAAATGGCCAATGATTTTGCATTTCATTGTTTATAGGGAGAATGTCTGTCTTCCTCTATAGCTATGACATTTTCTGCTCGTCAAAGAAAGATACAATGGATATCCTTTCCAGTTTACAAAACTTAAGTGGAGGAGGAATATAAGGACAGCATAATTCCTCTTAAACGTTCCTTTAAAACCTTTCCTAAATCTAATCATACCCATCAACTGGCCATGGAAGGGAACCAAAATCAGCCAAGTAATGACTTCTACACAGGATAAAATGTATAGAATTAGTTTTATGCAAAATTAAGAGAATAAGAGCCAGATCAAATAGCATGGAATCATTTTGACCAGAAAGGGGAAGTACAATAGAAATTGTTGTATAACTAAAATTGAAATTGCAATATCGATCTTATGTTATAAACAATATATAAAATACCCGACTATGCTTCTTTACGGAAAACAGTTCTTACACTTATCTTTTGTCAAAAATTTCATATTTCAATAACAATTTATTTCAAAATGAAAGTTTCTAGTATTAGAGATTCCAATCTGTCTCAACAACTTCCTTTTCTTCCATTAAACAAAAAAAAAAAACACATCGACTCTCACACCGTTCCCTTGGTAACACTGACATTCGGGATGATTAGCAGCGTTGCTGAGGATACTTAAGAATTCATAATTCCTCTGGACCCGTTTGGCTTCAAGTAATATGTGCCATTATTGAAAACAATGGTCAAATACACAGTGTTGATTTACGTAGCTTTGTAAACTGGGTCCAAACCGGAATCAATATTTGCATTATTGATTGTGTAGCTTTGTAAATTAGGTCCAAACTGGGAGATGTCATTTGTATTACCAGTGGTGGACAAGGACTGTTGACCGCCCTTCAAATGTTTACATTACCTCTTATCCTCTTATTGATGTCATTGAATCGGCCAAGACAAACACCAGCAGATTCAACTGATCGATAAAAAAAGCAGTTGGGAGAAACTGTCGGTGGAAAGGACATTTTAGGGAGAAACAGTTAACAGAATTACATTTATTCTAATAAAAGGAACACGATAAAAAATAATTCCAGTATAACCTCGGGCAGAAGACACCTCCCTTACTTTTTATGACCCTTCCTATTTCCTTCTCAACTTTCCTTATCTCTTGTCTCCAACCCTCTCCATTTTCCCCTTCCTTCTTATCCCTCCTTCACTATTCCATCCTGGTTTCTTTTCATCAACAAACTCTAGCTATCTTTTCCCACACACTTTAATGCCTTTCCTTCCTCAACACTCCCTTCTCGCCTAACCCTCCTCGAATGAATGAACAAATATTACAAGAAAATAAGTATAAAATATAGAGTAAATAACAAGCTTAGAAAAGGAAATAAGAAAAAATGATAAACGTTTACACATGTTAAATACGATAGAAAAGGAACAGACTGAAAAGCTGAACCAAAATGCTATCAAATACATATAAGTAAAATAAATATAGTAAAAAGCAAAGTTAAGATATTGAGAAGTTAAAAGAAGATGCAAGTACATACAGGTAAACAAAAATGTAATAAAGGGAAAACTCAAGAAACTAATGTAAGTTGTTAAAAGAAGCTACAAACGCAAAGATAATAATTAACAGAGAATCTGAAGGGGATGCAAATACATACAGGGAAGTAAAAAAAATATATACGTTAAAAAGACAAGTTAATTTCATAAGCTGGAAGATGAAAAGATTTGCAGGTTTATGCAAGGAAAGACAATGATGGGAAGCAGAAACATTAAAACATTATTATTATTATTATTATTATTAGCAGGAGGCTAGAAGCCCAAGGGCTCCAACATGGAAAATTAGCCCAGTGAGGAATAGAAATAAGGAAATAAAAAAAACATGAGAAATAATGAACAATTAAAATGAAATATTTTAAGAACAGTAACAACATTAAAATAAATCTGTCATATATTAACTATAAAAACGTCAAGAAACAAGATAAAGAAAAATAAGACAGAATAGTGTGTCCAAGTGTACCCTCAAGCAAAAGAACTCTACCCCGAGACGGTGGAAGACCATGGAGCAGAGACTATGGCAAGAGAACAATGGTTTGATTGTGTTTTCCTTTTCCAACAAGAGCTGCTTAGCGTAGCTAAAGTCTCTCTTCTACCCTTACCAGGAGGAAAGTAGCCTCTGAACAATTACAGTGCAGTAGTTAACCCTTTGAGGGAAGAAGAATTGCTTGGTAACCTCAGTGTTGCCAGGAGTATGAGGACAGAGGAGATTATGTAAAGAATAGGCCAGACAATTCGATGTATGTGTAGGCAAAGAAAAAATATGGGCCATAAACAAGGAGAGAGATCCAATATAGTACTGTACTGTCTAGCCAGTCAAATATCCTAATAACTTTAGCGGTAGTAGCTCAACATGTAGCTGGTGCCCAGGCCAACCTACTACCAGTAAGTAAAATAGCAATTTAATAAATTATATCCTGATCTTGAATGTAAATTGTACACTAGATCTTATATTTTTTTTATTTACATATCTCGAAATAATTCGAATATGGGTCAATTTAGGAATTCTGAGGTCCATTACAGCCACTTCCGATTTTTCATTGTCACGCAATTATTGTAAATGCATGATAGTTAGGGTTTATTTACAGGTATCAATATTTCCCTGGAGCCACAATATTACTTCTTGTATTTTTTACTTCTGCTTCTAAAGATAGATTAATCCCGATTTTCGGATCAGACATATTATTACTATTATTACAATGAAAGCTATAACCCAACTTGGAAAAGCAGGATGCTATAAGCCCGAGGCTCCAACAGGGTTAAGAACCCAGTGAGGGAAGATCACATGGAAATAAATAAACTACACGAGAAGTAATGAACAATCAAATAATAAAATAATGTGTCCAAGTGTACCCTCAAGCAAGAGAACTCTAATCCAAGACCGTGGAAGTCCACGGTGCAGAGGACTATGGCACTACCCAAGACCAGAGAACAATGGGTTGATTTTAGAGTGTCCTTCTAAAGAGCTGCTTACCATAGCTAGAGACTCTTCTACCCTTACCAAAACAAGAGGAGAGCAGCCACTGAACAATTATAATGCAGTAGCTAATCCCTCGAGTCAAGAAGAATTGCTTGGTGATCTCAAGTGTTGTCAGGTGTATGAGGAGAGAAGAGAATGTGGAAAGAATACGCCAGACTATTCGGTGTATATGTAGACAAAGGAAAAATGAGTCATAAGCAGAGAGAGGGATCCAATGTAGTAGTATCTGGTCAGTCAAAGGATCCTATTACTCTCTAACTTAGTTTTCCCATCGTATCACCACTTTCACATGTAATGATATTCTTTCCTCGTCCCCTTTAGTTAATAAGTGTACACAAGATCCCACTTCTACTTTAGCTCAGTGCCACAAGGTCCGGGGAACGAGTTGTTAGTAAATACGTCCATCCTAGGTAACCTTCCTACAATATTTTCACACCTTCTTTGCACAAGGGAAGCTCTTCAACCAGCAGAACGGCAGCGGAAAGGCTTCCCAATTAGTGTCCTCGCCGAGAAATAAAATCCAGTCACTGGGACGGAGGCCAAAACGACGACTCAACACCCTGAAATCTTGCCCCTTAGAACTTTATAGACTCAAGCAGTAACTTGGAACGTTGACTATCTCTCTGTACACGTGACTCGACCAAGGTGTCTATTTAGCCACCATTCCCCTCAAGTTAAATGAATCTCTAGGTGTTTTTCATTTAAGTATATTCTTGTTTTATTTAGCTATGAACATTCAGACATAAGTGCAGAATTTTCTGTAATCTTAATAATAGTTTATTTTCTATTTTTCAGGCTATTCCCATTATATTTCATTCTAATAAACATTACCCTAATTTAATTTACCTAGCCCTAAATCCCCCAAAACCAATCCAAAATCTAACCACATCCGCAACTTTCCTACCTCCTTTTCTGTCCACTAACTGGCAACACTGCCAGCTCGACCGGCTTGCCACCCCCTTTAAAAAGCAGTTGTGAACATGCACTCATGCTGTTAAATTCTCAAGCCATTTTCAGTCCAGAGAGAAAGCTTTCATTCATAAGGGTTTGTTGGCTTGTTTAACAGAGAATTCTGTCATACCCCCTTTGAATCCAGTCAGGAGTTATCCTTCATGTAGTATCAGGATGAGTTGCAGGGAGAATGACCCTGATGACAGTTGTACTAGTTGTAGGGGGTAAGGTATGTGATTCGACTATTCCTTCCGAGTCTTGGTACGATAGGAAAATCGTTGCTTATGAGAAACATCAAGTTTTGCAGCGTAAGAATGCTCAAAGGGAGAAAAGAAAGTCAAATGTTAGGTCCTTAGCAAATGACGATTTCCTTGATATGTGTACTATGGGTTCTGGTTCTTCTGCATCCGGGCCAAGTAAATCTGATCCAGAGGGGCTTGATGCCCCTGCCCCTTCACAACCAGCTTTCATTCCTGTAGAGTTTAACAGAATTTGAATCCAGGCTTATTTCTCATGGAGCTAGATGGGGTCAGAAGATAGAATCTTTACTACAGAATTCAGGCGAAAATTATAGTATGTCTAATACCCTCGTGGATTCCCTTACAGCTCCTTGCATGGTACCTGTTGACTGCATCCAGGGTCATGCAAGGTTGTTGTGGCCTGGTTGGTAACGTCTCTGCCTGGTGATTGCCAGAAGAAGGGGGTTTGAGTCCCACTATGACTCGTTAGTTCCTTTAGTGCCTGCAGCCTTACCATCCTTGTGAGCTAAGGATGGGGGTTTGGGGAGCCTATAGGTCTATCTGCTGAGTCATCAGCAGCCATTGCATGGCCCTCCCTGGTCCTAGCTTGGGTGAAGAGGGGGCTTGGGCGCTGATCATATATGTTCAGTCTCTAGGGAATTGTCCTGCTTGCTAGGGCAATGTCACTGTCCCTTGCCTCTGCCATTCATGAGCGGCCTTTAAACCTTTAAAAAGTGTGAACCCCAACATGACATAGGCCTATGGGAGAGCAGGACTGGGCGAGTACCTGACAATAATTTGCCCAATGAGTTCCCCCTTGATCCATAAAAGTGCCAAAGTGCACTAAAGAAAGTGCTGGTGGGTCTGGGCTTGGCATTAGGCCAAAGTCAGGTAGGCATCAGGGCTCAGCTAGAAGTGTTGGGAGTGAGCCGTGTAATGGGTTGGATGATGACAACAATGATAATAGGCCAAGGAGACAAGAACATGTTAACCCCTTGAATGAGGACCAGGATGTCAAGTTTAGGAGGTTGTTTGAGATGGTCTTGGGTTTTCTTCCTCAGACGAGGCCTAAGAAACAGATAGAGCCCCCTCCTAGATGCATGAAAGAGGATGTCTTCCTTGAGGGGCCTCCCCAAGTTGTGTGAGGTTTTGTGCTTTCCCTTTCCCCAAAGGTCTGTGAAAGTGAGGCCGACATCCCTGCTAGCGTCTCTAAGGTGATTGGGGAAAGAAAGAGGAAATTTTATTCACTCCTCGAGCAATGAAGGGGCATGTACTAGGTGGCGAATGACGGCTCATTCTTAAAGCCTCTGAACCCTAATCTAGAGTTGGCCATACTTTTAGGTAAGCCTTTGCCTTCAAATACATAAGTGGCTGTCTCTCTCTCTCTATAAGACTTTGTGGCAATGGAGTCTGTTCTTAGTGCCTTGCAGGAGACTCAATCGGTTAATATGCGTCTTCTCGGATGGCCTGTTAATACACATTAAGGATTTCAGTTAAGTCGCTCCTGATGCCCCCTTTTTCAAGATGTTTTGTTCCTTGATTTCTGTGCAATCTGTTTACCAAAACGTTCTTGCTTCTAACATGCACACTTTCCTAGTCTCCTTGCGGTGTCAACTGTATGTTTCCCATATTCCTACATCAATGTCACAGGGACAGAGACCACAGTTGTTGCCTACAACACCTTTCGACAAGACCTTGTAAGATATGACAGTTCTTTCGGATGTTTTGAAAGAGCACCACGGTGATACCACAACTGAAGCCCATAGGGCTTTGTCTAGAGCTCTCTTCTCTGTGGGCTTCCTCCCCTTCGATTGCAGCAGGGGTGAAGCATGAGGTGGGTGCTGGAGGTGAAGAGGTGGCTTCAGATTAGTATAAAAAAGTAGGTTCTTGGTGGGGCCACAGAACGAAGAGACGGAGCCAGTCAAAGGGAGACTCCTCTGCTTCCAGCAACAGAAGCAAGGGTTTTCGGAAGTAGGCATTGTTGCCTCGCTCGGAGAACTCTGTTGAGGCCTGTCTCTCTCCCCCTTGGTCAGCTTGGCAAGAGAGAGGTGGATGCATGGGTAGTGGAGTTCTTGAGGAACGGTTACTAGGTCCCCTTCATTTCCAGACCTCCCCATTCCGCACATCCACTTGGCTTCAACAACTATGGCCCCAATTCCATCAGGAGGAAAGCCTTGGAGAAGGAGTTGTCTTCCTGGACTTTTTTGATAATATATTCTTCTTCTTAGAAGTAGCAGCATCCAAAAACTAGAAGTGGATGAGGACTGCACATGCTTCTTCTTACTTCCCTCCTTTGGGGTAGCGGAAAACAATGATGCTCCGATGGAGGAAAGCCACAGGAGACTTCTCACAGCAGCAGAGACATGTGTCATGTCATTCAGTACCTCCATGAGTGAAGCAGGAGTCAGAAAAACACCACAGTGATAGCCACAGAAATCGTGGCAGCACCAGAAAAAAAAGACCTCCCACTGATCAAACACCAGTAATGTAGTCACTTTGATTGCAGCTGGGACTTTCCAGGGGGTTGATGGAAGGAAATACTGTATGAGTAAAGGACTCAGGTTTGTATGGTTAGGAAAAATACAAAAACTTCCAAATTTGTCATTTGTTCCAGCACAAATACAAACCACTGTCCATTACATATTAGACTCTTCCTTATGCAGGATTAAGTTTTTATTCCAACTGGCTAGAAAACTAGTCCAGGATTCCTAAACTCGGACCTCGTGGGTAGAAAGAGTTTAGGTTCCTTAAATCTTGTGCACCAGTGGTGTGATTACACCAGTGGATCCATGGACTGTGTAAAAGAGGACACTCAGCAGAAAATCTGTGCTGTAACACTGAGGCATACGTATACGAATGGGTTTGCCCGCTTTCAATCAAGAAGCAGTAGTGTTCAATGGGTTTGCTTGTTCACACCATGCAGCATATGTAAAGTAATGTGTTTGCCTGGATAGCATACACTCGCCCTCATAAGGAGTGTGTGGAATGACATTAATATAATATGTCATAAAAAAAACTACCAGTAAGGTTAGGCTTGCCTGCAGGTGAACTGATTCCATCTGACAGGGTTTCTGATGCTGTGCCCCAGTAGAGGGGAAGATGAAAGCGAAAGGAAAGTGCCAATCAATCTTTACTTTCATTCCAGTCTATCATATAACCTCCATCTTTGATCCTCAGCTAAGATCCTGTGCAAAGGAGTAGCAGCAGTAATACCACCTGCTGTGTAACTTATACAAGTGCAAAGCATCTATGGGTCAATTACTACAAATAATGGGCAGTAAAATTCATCTGATGTTTTCACGTCTCCCTGGAGTACCTGCGCCACAGAGACATTCTTATGGAAGGACCGCGTTATAGCCAAGGTTGGGGAGTCGGAGTCGAGGCCAATTTATGAACTAGAGGAGTCGGAGTCGGTAAAATTCCACCGACTACGACTCCGACTCCTCAAAAATGAAATTTTTGCGCTGGAGAAATATTCTCTTTTGGTATCCCAAGTCACATTTTTTTCAAAGTCGCTCAAAAAAAGTTTCATATTACCCGCCGTTTTCTTTAACACCCTCTCGAATAAAGGCAGTCACTGGGAAACACATATAGCTCCTGCCATCTCTCATCCATAAGCCAAACCAAAACAATAATATTATACATGTGATCAGCTGTTCTCTCCATGCACGAGTCTCTGGACATTAAAGTTTATTTCATGATTAACTCTTCATTTAATCACCATTAGCCATTTAAAAGGTAGGAGTTGTTACTGATTCATAGTTTTATGCAGCACGTATATGAATAATCTTAGAATTGTCATTATTTATATGTAAAAATCTCGAAATGACGGGTGTTTTGATTACAGTTTCGTGTAACCTAGGAAAAGCTGAATCCAAGAAATTACGTGAAATGTTTTCAATAAAACAATTACTTACTAGGCTAGTAGTCTAGTAATGATGAAATGCTATTTTGACTAATAGGCAACATAAAATAAGAAAATTATAAAAAAATATTTAATTATTCTTATTTTTTTTAAATTCAAGTCGGAGTCGGTTCTAAAAAATAATAGGAGTCGGAGTCGGAGTCGGATGTTCAGAGTCCCGACTCCCCAGCCCTGGTTATAGCTACTCCCTTTTCATCCCAAGTTTACCTCGATCTTTTTTTCTGAAATAGAATCAGAGAATGGCAAATGGGTACAGTCAAAGACTTTTAAGTTCTGGCAGGACCACCTCAATGGGAGATGGTTGGAACCTCGGTACCAAGGTAATCTCCACTGGGGGAGGGTGGACGAGGTCAGCTCGGGGAGGAGTAAGATTTCTTAGTCTCCTTTTATGCTTCGTTGTCAAGACCGGTGTGATCAGAAGCTGCAAGAAGTACAGTTGGATGTTCGAAGACACTCTCCCGACTTCACGAGGTCTCTTAAGGGGGGAGGCGATCATCGGAGTGTCTGAGGCTCTAGAAGAGACAGGTTCCCTCCAAGGGTTGGATGGAGAGGAAGAAAAGGAGACCAATTTCTCCAACGGAATCCTCAGGGTTGACGCTGCTGCTGTCTGCTTGGGTGGTTCTGGCTGGGCTGTACCTTCAACAGCTTGCTTGACTGCTTTGACCAGGGTACAAAACCATGATGGTGGCTTTCCAACAGTAGACAGATACGGCATGTCCTTGGGAAGGCCTATAGGAGGAGAATAACACCTTGGGGACCGTTACCTCGGCACCTGAAACTGAGGAGAGGTGGATCTCTTACCTGGTGCAATGCTGACAGGCATCTGAAGGTCTTCATGGACTGTCTTGAGAGGACGCTCTGGTGTGATGGGCACCCCCACAAACATATTATGATAATCCTTAAATTCCTCTCGTAAAGGGATGGTGATCAGCAAGCCAGCAAACGGCAAGTTGGAGAGTGGTGCACTGGCAAGCGGCGAGCTGAGGAATGTCTGGTAAGAGAAAGTTTAGCAGGCGAAGGGCAAGCTGGCAAATGGCGTGCCGGAGTGTGACAATACTGAGATGACAAGGGATCGTTCGCTGGCGAAGAGCGTGCTGTAGTAGAACGTTCAAGGGCTGGTGAATGACAAGCAGCCAAGTGACGATCACAAGCTATCAAACAGCGATCAGGAGAGTGATGATCAAGAGATGAGTGACAATCACAAGCCGGCGTGTGACGATCACAATGAAAGCGGCGATCACGAGCAGGAGAATGGCAAGATGATGGTCGATCATTGGAGGAAGAATGCTGTTCTCTGACAGCAGGTATGAGAGGATATCTGGACAGGCGGAAGGAACTGCAGTCCCAAGAAGACGATAAGACCCAGTGGTGGCGAACACTCTCGTCATCAGCAGCAGGTCAGCGTTGGGGTAGCGAGTGGGTGTGCTCGCTTCTTCGGCGGCGATCCTAGGAATGGGAGTCACATAGCGTGACTAGCAGGAGACGCAGAGGACGACAGATGGGTCTCACAGACAGCAAGGGCGTCAACTACAGCACTCAAGGGCAAAAGAACTTCTACATCGGAGGACAACGGAGTAGGCCTCACCTGGGGCCCCCCCTGCTGAAGAAACTCTAACAATACATCCTTCAAAGGGGCCTGCAACCCTCAGCGATGGCCAAACCTGTAAAAAAATCATCAGACAAAGAAAAGGACTCCCCCGAGGTTGCTTCTCTAGGGGAAGCAGCTTCATCCCTGGAACCCCGTGGTTGGCCTGGTGTTAGCTGGTCAACACAACACTAAGCCATCACTCCTACTCAACCAATCTTCGGAAAAGACCAAGCAAGCAGGAGCTTCGGGAAGAGATCAGGGGGTCAAGGAAATAGTTCGAGGTTTCTTCACCCTCGAGGGTAACCCCGAAGGCGAGGAATGTCTCCTCGACTTCCTCTTGTGCCAGCCCCCAAATTTTTCCCATTGGGAGGAAGACCACTCCCGGCACTCCTCGCACTGCGGTCCTCTGCAGAACGGAAATAACGAATGGGGTCAGTCTCAGTGGAGGACATGAAAGTACCACAGGAGCGTCCTTCAGGATCTTGGCAGGTCTGCATGATGGACAACAGGAAGGAGGAAACAAGCACACCTAAAAAGAGAAAAAGAATAGTATAATGACAAGTCTGTTGGGAAGGTAGAGAGTAGAGACGTCCGTTCTCGAGAAGGCAGAAAGAAAAAGTGAGTTAGACACACACTAAAGTGTGAGTGACAGGGGTAGCCGGCAACCCCAGCTACCCATCACTAGGCCCCCGCTAACTAGCGGGTTGGTAGTTCCACATCGCTTAAAAGTCTTTATGGCTAGTCTTCCAGTTTCGCCGGAAGATAATCCCTAAAAATAGTGAAGGGTTTGTATCTATCCTCCGAACAAATACCATATAGAAGTCTATTGTATGATACAGGTGTATTTAAATGAAAATCTTTAAACTTTGTTGTTTCCGACAGTCATCATCATCATATAAAACCAGTCATCATAATAAAAAAAAGTCACAGCAATCAAAACCGAGTAACAGTAATAGAACATGGTCAAAACACTGGAGGTTTTGTTTGCCAGATCTTCTGCACACCTTTTCTGGCTAATATATACTATACTATAATTACTAACGAAACTGGAATTCACTATAAGAAATGGACGAGTGCTGGTTAATTTGGCATTTTTCTCTATAAAGGTACAGTATGTTTAATAGGGTCTGGGACATGATAACTTACGTATCGGTCGATTAATATGTGAAGTCTATTTCTCACTCTACCTCTATTGTTTACATTTGGGAGACTGATGGCGAGTCATTGTGCATGCGTTGCTTGCATTTGCTTTTGCCAGCTGTTCTGTTTTATATAATACGTAACAATTAACTAGCGTTTTTAACCAATTACAAGCTTCCAAATATTTATATACAAATTCATGGATGTTATTCTACAACAGCCATTTCCTTTACGCTTCCTCTCAGTTTCAGTTTCACCATCACATAGACATCCCAAGAGGGAAGTACTATCTATTTTAAACTTTAGTGTAATTTCATCTATGTAGGCAATTGATTATGATGAAAACGTTCTCTGTTCAGTGTACAGTATGGCTATTGTTGCTCATGTGAAAGTAAAAAAATATCCCCGAAATAATGTCCCACATGGCTTGCAAGCGTTGCTTAACATAAACCTCTTGCCAGAATATAGGAGCAGTGATGTAATGTTAATTTTGCGTGCGCGACAAGCCATGGCAGCGCAAAAAAATAAATTTGGAAATAATTTGTATTTTTCCTAACATACAAATCTGGAGCTATTTATTAGGGTATTACTTTCGGCGCAGCTGAAAGACGAGCCATGATAATTTTAGTGAGGGATAACTACCTCATCCGCTAATTAGCGTGTGGGGGGTGGGGTAGACTGGCTACCCCGCTCACTCACACCTCTCAGCTGAATAACCACTTTGCTTTATGGCAGGACTTCTCGGGGGACAGGGTGGCGGGCCAATTTGTATAAATAGCTCCAGGTTTGTATGTTAGGAAAAATACAAATTATTTCCAAATTTGTTATTTGTTCCGACACAAATACAAACCTTCGCTATTTATTAGGGTGACTTACTCTTAGGAGGGAGGAAGTCCTCACCAACTGGCCTTGGTCATGACCCTGGGGTCCTCTCTATTTCGATCTGTGATCGATAGTAGAAGGGACCCTACCCTCTCTAAAATCAAGTACCGATATGAGGTAATGCACTGATAGCAGCCTACAGAAGCTTGTGTGTGAGTGGAACTTACAGTGTGGCTTGTCTTTAACATAGGAACTCGAGTACAGAACCTATTGTTCTTAAAGACTTACCCAATACCCTCCCTCTAAAAGGTATTGGGGACGTAACAAAGTATTCTTCTATACTTAAGAGGCACAAGGGAAATGGGTCTTACCTGCAGCGAGGTGAGGTCAGCTATGCTGAGGCATGCGGAGCTGTTTTCCCCCAGAGGGGAGAAGGTGAAAGGAAGAAAGGAGCCAGGCATTCTTACTCATTCACCCCAGACTAATTCGAGTAGCCTCAGCCCTCAACCCTCTGCTACTTGTCCATCAAGGAGCCTGAGGTGTTTAAACCATTTGTTGTGCGACCACCACAGGACCAATGGAAAAGGTTTTCATGTTCTTGTGGGCTACGTCTTTGCAGGTAGTGGGCCGTGAAGGTCGATTGACGCTTCCACATGCCCACTTAAAGTATCTGCACCACAGAGTAGTTTCTTGAACGCCAGGGACGTAGCAACGCCAATAACGTTATGAGCTCTGGGTCTTAGGATGGAGGAGAGTCTAGATTAAGAGTAACTTCAATTGCCTTCAGATCCCAGAAGGGAAGGAAATCCTTGAGGTCCTCCTCTTGACCTTCCCCATGCTGGTCAACAGTGCCGACACACAGGGGCGAGCTGGTATCGTTCTTTTAAGCTAACCCCACAGACTCCTCACTGGGTAAAATCCCAGTTGATGGGTTTCCGGTTACCGAACGAAGACTCTTCATTCGAAATGGGCTGCACCTTGGGTACAGCACACTTGGATTTGAGTCTTGGCAATCCACTCAGGGACGCTGCTGAGGATTACTTCTCCCCGTCTCCTAGGATAGGAGACATCAGAGGTTGGATCATACGACACGCTAACTCTCTTGGTCAAAAAGCCCAAGTGAGTAGAAAGGGCGTCTTCCCTGTAAGGAAGCGATCTGCTGCTGGGCCTAAGGTTCATAGAGAGGGGCCTAAGGTTCATAGAGAGGGGCCTTCAGAGACTGAAGGACCCGAACCGCGTTCCCAGGAGGAGGTTGAGATCCGACGGGGGACAAGTTATCTCACACTTGCATAAGTAAAGGCATCGATGGGAGAGAATCCCCTTCCACGACAGCAGTCACAAAGGACCGAACACTTCGTCTGGAAGACCGACGTTGAAAAGTGTCCGAGGAGCCTAGAAATCTTTTCCTTAACCTGTTGCGAAAGGCTTCTCTCAGAGGGGTGGTGTAGGACCGTCCCAGGCGAGAAGTCGAAGCAAAGCTACGGCTTAGGAAAGTGTTAGTATGTGGCTGCTTGGAAGATCGTGCCATGGAGGAAGATTCCTCGAAACTCCGTCAGGAGCTGTAGAAGGTCCGGGAACCATTCTGCGGGTTGCCATAGCGAAGCTATTGGAGCTCCGTCAGGGGCTGCAGAAGGTCTGGGAACCATTCTGCGGGAAGCCATAGCGAAGCTATTGGAGTCATTGCTAAGATCCTGCTTATCCTGACTTGGCTGAGGACTTTTTCACCAGACCGAATGGGGGGGAAAAAACAAGGCACACCTCTAGGACGCCACACCGATCTTCGAATACATCTTGTTTGAGGGCCTGAGGAACGGTCGAGTGGGAGCCTGAAGATCAGGGCCACTGCGAGCATAACCACAGTCGGGGACCCCACAAAGTTAAGACTTTGTTGGATACAAGATAATTCCAAGACACTAGGAGCCCACTATCTGGGTGGTTTTGCAAGCACATTCCTATACCAGGAATGACGCGAGCAGATGGGGGCAACTAGTTGTCCTCTGTCCATCTGAGGCTTTGTACTGCTAGATGGTTCTCTAAACGAGGTGAATGCTGGTACCTTCCTGAATCAGGCCAACAGACGAGGATAGAATGGTATGGTATGGCATATGCCCCCCCCCCCCTCTTGATGCATTATAGAGTATCAGGTTCAGAGGGAAGACAAGAAGACCAGCCTCTTTGCAGAAGCTCTCGTATGCCACCCATCATTCGCGGATTGTCCAGCGGTGAGGGGGGGAAGTGCATAGCAATAAACACACCTCGAGATGATGTCGAGACGTGTAACTAATTGCACATTCTTACAACAAAGGGGAACAGCCTGTTCTCCCTCCAACTGCCACTAATCCAGTGTGGTTGGCCGAATAAGACCGATACCAAACGGTAAACCAATTAGGCCTAATCAGTACAGTTTATGTTATAATAGCGAATCTCTATAGAGATCGCTTTCCGGACAAGAGACTGTACGGTAATCACCGAACGCATCCAACCAAACCCAAGAGGGGATTGAGACGTATCTTCAATCTATTGTTGGGTGGGTAAAGAGCATAAGTCTACTACGGAGTAGTAACACCGAACTGTGCGTATGACAAGCATACATGCGTAGTTCGACTTAAAAGTCGTGTCCGTAACTCAGTTGGAGAAAGTTGGAAACGTTCATAACGGAGGTTTCTCCTTCTTAGGACAAAAACGTTCGTACTTCTCCGTCTCCGATCGGTAAACTAGCATTTATATTAAATGTTCTCTACTAGGGAACAGATATGCTTATGAGAAGTTTCCAGCCAAAGCCTTTGTAGGAGACTAAGACTTCCGATCAGGGGAAAGGAAAAAAAATGCCTATAGGGAGGCAGAACGTAAATGCCGCATGTCTGGTTACAGGAAAGTAGCCAAGCAGTGTACTGAATAACCTGGTTTCAGTAAGGGATATAAATATACAACTTAATAGAACGGAGTTCTAATTGGAAGATGTATATAGCCCTAATAGGCAGAAAGATCGCTTGCACGCATATATGTACTTGTCCATTTGCGCTGGCGCATGCGTATTCTCTGCCTCCAGGAAATGTTTGCAATGAATCCGGTTGCGGGAATAATGTATATGCGAGGAATCGCAACATTATTGCCGAAAGAATTTTGATCGTTGACTAACTGTAATATTTTCTTGAATGAGAGCGAACATGTTCTCAAACAAAATATACAGTTATAGAGGCGATCATTTCCCCTTTGGTTTACCCCTCCTCTTTATGTGAGGGGCTAGCCAGTGATCATTACACAGAAACGGATGTCCGTTTACCTGTGGGCGGGGTTTGAAACATTCGTAACGTAATGAAAAGATGCCCACGCTGTTGCTATCGTTCTTTAACGTCAGCTAACAATGTTTCTTCGGGACTAATTGTTCGAAACAATAACCCTGTAAGGATAGAATAAAAAGTCTCGGAAGACTATCGTGTAAAATGTTATTTTCATTAGTAAAATAAATTTTTGAATATACTTACCCGATAATCATGTAGCTGTCAACTCTGTTGCCGACAGAAATCTACGGTCGGGATACGCCAGCGATCGCTATACAGGTGGGGGTGAACACAACAGCGCCATCTGTGGTCAGGTACTCCAGTACTTCTTGTCAACACCACCTCAATTTTTTCCTCGGTCCACTGGTTCTCTATGGGGAGGAAGGGTGGGTCAATTAAATCATGATTATCGGGTAAGTATATTCAAAAATTTATTTTACTAATGAAAATAACATTTTTCAATATTAATCTTACCCGATAATCATGTAGCTGATTCACACCCAGGGTGGTGGGTGGAGACCAGCATACATGTTAACAAAGAAGCTAAGTATCCCGTATTTTATTTTATTAGTTATTCAAAAATAACATAAAATAAATAAGTACCTGGTAAGGAAGACGACTTGAACCATTACTCTGCCTTTATTAAGTACGTCTTCCTTACTGAGCGTAGCGGTCCTCTTAGGATGCTGAACGACTCTTAGGTGCTGAAGTATAAAGGGCTGCAACCCATACTAAAGGACCTCATCACAACCTTTAACCTCGGCGCTTCTCAAGAAAGAATTGACCACCCGCCAAATCAACAAGGATGTGGAAGGCTTCTTAGCCGACCGTACAACCCATAAAAAGTATTCAAGAGAAAGGTTAAAAGGGTTATGGGATTATGGGAATGTAGTGGCTGAGCCCCCGCCTACTACTGCATTCGTTGCTACGAATGGTCCCAGGGTGTAGCAGTTCTCGTAAAGAGACTGGACATCTTTGAGATAGAATGATGTGAACACTGACTTGCTTCTCCAATAGGTTGCATCCATAACACTCTGCAGAGAACGGTTCTGTTTGAAGGCCACTGAAGTAGCCACAGCTCTCACTTCATGTGTCCTTACCTTCAGCAAAGCAAGGTCTTCTTCCTTCAGATGAGAATGTGCTTCCCTAATCAGGAGCCTGAATAGGTAAGAAACTGAGTTCTTAGACCTTGGAAGAGAAGGCTTCTTGATATCACACCATAAGGCTTCTGATTGTCCTCGTAAAGGTTATGACCTTTTTAGATAGTACCTAAGAGCTCTAACTGGGCAAAGTACTCTCTCCAGTTCGTCCCCCACCAAGTTGGACAGGCTTGGGATCTCGAACGACTTAGGCCAAGGACGTGAAGGAAGCTCGTTTAGCAAAAAACCGAGCTGCAAGGAACATGTAGCCGTTTCAGATGTGAAAACTATGTTCCTGCTGAAGGCGTGGATCTCACTTGCTCTTTTAGCTGTTGTCAAGCACACGAGGAAAAGAGTTTTTAATGTGAGGTCCTTAAAAGAGGCTGATTGGAGAGGTTCAAATCTTGATGACATAAGGAACCTTAGGACCACGTCTAGATTCCAGCCTGGAGTGGACAACCGACGTTCCTTTGAGGTCTCAAAAGACCTAAGGAGGTCCTGTAGATCTTTGTTGGTGGAAAGATCCAAGCCTGTGTGGCGGAAAACCGCTGCCAACATACTTCTGTAACCCTTAATCGTAGGAGCTGAAAGGGATCTTACGTTCCTTAGATGTAACAGGAAGTCAGCAATCTGGGTTACAGTGGTACTGGTTGAGGAAACTGCATTGGCCTTGTACCAGCTTCGGAAGACTTCCCCTTTAGACTGATAGACTCTGAGAGTGGATGTCCTCCTTGCTCTGGCAATCGCTCTGGCTGCCTCCTTCGAAAAGCCCCTAGCCCTTGAGAGTCTTTCGAAAGTCTGAAGGCAGTCAGACGAAGAGCGTGGAGGTTTGGGTGTACCTTCTTTACGTGAGGTAGACGTAGAAGGTCCACTCCTAGAGGAAGAGTCCTGGGAATGTCGACCAGCCATTGCAGTATCTCTATGAACCATTCTCTCGCGGGCCAGAGCGGAGCCAACCAACGTCAGCTGTGTCCCTTTGCGAGAGGCGAACTTCTGAAGTACCCTGTTGACAATCTTGAACGGCGGGAATGCATACAGGTCGAGATGGGACCAATCCAGCAGAAAAGCATCCACGTGAACTGCTGCTGGGTCTGGAATCGGAGAACAATACAACGGGAGCCTCTAGGTTATCGAGGTAGCGAACAGATCTATGGTTGGCTGACCCCACAGGGCCCAAAGTCTGCTGCAAACATTCTTGTGAAGGATCCACTCTGTGGGGATGACCTGACCCTTCCGGCTAAGGCGATCTGCCATGACATTCATATCGCCCTGAATGAACCTCGTTACCAGCGTGAGCTTTCGATCTTTTGACCAGATGAGGAGGTCCCTTGCGATCTAGAACAACTTCCACAAATGAGTCCCTCCCTGCTTGGAGATGTAAGCCAAGGCTGTGGTGTTGTCAGAGTCCACCTCCACCACCTTGTTAAGCTGGAGGGACTTGAAGTTTATCAAGGCCAGATGAACCGCCAACAGCTCCTTGCAATAGATGTGAAGTGTCCTTAGCTCCTGATTCCATGTTCCCGAGCATTCCTGTCCGTCCAAAGTCGCACCCCAGCCCGTGTCTGATGCGTCAGAGAAGAGACGGCGGTCGGGTTTCTGAACAGCCAAAGGTAGACTTCCTTGAGAAGAAAGCTGTTCTTTCACCACGTGAGAGTAGACCTCCTCTCTTCGGAAACAGGAACTGAGACCGTCTCTAGCGTCATGTCCTTTATCCAGTGAGCCTCTAGATGATACTGAAGGGGGAGGAGGTGGCGTCTCCCTAACTCGATGAACAGGGCCAGCGATGAAAGTGTCCCTGTTAGACTCATCCACTACCTGACTGAGCATCGGTTCCTTCTCAGCATGCTCTGGATGCATTCTAGGGCTTAGTAGATCCTTGGGGCCGACGGAAAAGCCCGAAAAGCTCGACTCTGAAGATCCATACCCAGGTAGACAATGGTCTGGGATGGGACGAGCTGGGACTCCTCAAAATTGACCAGGAGGCCCAGTTCCTTGGTCAGATCCATAGTCCATCTGAGAATCTCCAGACAGCGACGACTTGTGGGAGCTCTTAAAAGCTAGTCGTCTGACGGAACCGGACACAAGATCATGGTACTGCTGCAGTCTGTGAACTGTCAACCATGGGGAAGCGAGGAAGTACAGCGACAACCCGAAGCTGTCTAGACTGTCTGGGTCGTACAGACAACTCCTTATCGGGTTGCTGAGGTTGCCGCACTGCGTCACAACAAGTCACTTCTGCTGGTTGTTGAACGTCTTCCCAGTGACACACTGACTCCGTAAACAAAAAAATCCTCTAACAAGGACTAAGCTTGGACTGCATGTCTTGCAACAAAGCTCAAGGTCTATGGGAGCAGGTGTGGTAACAGACGGGGTTAGCGACTGAAGTGGAACCATTACCCTCCCTGGAAGCATGTTATGCTTAAATAAAAGTCCATAGGAGGCTAAGCAGCTAAAGGCTCCTCTCCAAATGACAGAGTCCTCAAGGGAATATCAGAAGGAGGGAGAATAGCACTTTCTCATCTACAGGAACCATATCCGAGAAAAGCTAAGTTCTCTCAGTGAGGGTTTCACTGGTGCAAAAGCAGCAGACTAGAAGGCAACGTTAAGAAACTGCTAGACAGTCTAGTGAGTTGGCAACAACCAAAGATGTGTGACTGAGGAGCATGCGGTAAGGTATGCAGAGCATGCTGTATGCAGAGCATGCTGTATGTAGAGCATGCTGTAAGGTAAGCAGAGCATGTTGCATGGCGTGCGGCTTATGCTGCATGGGATGAGGCTCATGCTGCATGGGATGAGGCTCATGCTGCATGGTATGAGGCTCATGCTGCATGGGATGAGGCTCATGCTGCAAGGGATGAGGCTCATGCCGCATGCGTTGAGGAGGATGCCGCATAGTATGAGGCTCCTGCCTCTTGGGTTGAGGCGGTTGCCGCATAGCATGAGGCTCCTGCCTCATGGTTTGAGGAGGATGCCGCATAGCATGAGGCTCCTCATAGCATGAGACTCCTGCCTCATGGGTTGAGGAGGATGCCGCATAGCATGAGGCTCCTGCCTCATGGGTTGAGGAGGATGCCGCATAGCATGAGGCTCCTGCCTCATGGGTAGAGGAGGTTGTCGCATAGCATGAGGCTCCTGCCTCATGGGTTGAGGAGGATGCCGCATAGCATGAGGCTCCTCATAGCATGAGGTCCCTGCCTCATGGGTTGAGGAGGATGCCGCATAGCATGAGGCTCCTCATAGCATGAGGCTCCTGCCTCATGGGTTGAGGAGGATGCCGCATAGCATGAGGCTCCTGCCTCATGGTTTGAGGAGGATGCCGCATAGCATGAGGCTCCTGCCTCATGGTTAGAGGAGGTTGCCGCATAGCATGAGGTTCCTGCCTCAAGAGTTGCGTCTGCCTCAAGGGTTGAGGAGGCAGCTGCGCAGAGAGAGGCTCTTGCCTCAAGAGTTGAGGCTCTTGCCTCAAGAGTTGAGGCTCTTGCCTCAAGAGTTGAGGCTCTTGCCTCAAGAGTTGAGGTTCTTGCCTCAAGAGTTGAGGCGGTTGCCGCATAGCCTGAGGCTGCTGCCTCAAGGATGGTGGAGGTTGCTGCAACGCATGAGGCTGCTGCCTCAAGGATGGAGGAGGTTGCCGCAACGCATGAGGCTCCTGCCTCAAGGGAAGAGGAGGTTGCTGCAAAGCGCTGGTACCTGGTAACTCCCAATGCGGCAGCTCACGCATGGAGGCAGGAGGAGCCTCAACATCATACGTCTGGCAGGGTGGACTGCGCAGAGGTGGAGGAGCGCTCGCAGGAGGAGGTGTGCTAACCTTCTCTGCCTGAAACTCCTGCATCAACACCGCAAGCTGAGACTGCATTGTCTGCAGCATAGACCACTAGAGTCTAAGAAAGACAACAACAAACGGAGCTACTGTCCGTTGAGACTGAGGGTCTAAAACAGCTGGTGCGGCAACAGACGGAGTTACTGCCTGTTGCGGTACCACCTTGCCTCTCTGGGAGGTGTGCAGTTGTCGTACTGCAGCAAGTCCGAACTGACCCAGTGCTAATGGCTCCACCTAGGAGTTGGACTTGCGCGGAAGGGACCGACTTGCACTTAAAAGCTGCAAGATTTGGTCCATGGTTTCTGCGAGAAACCTCTTCCGCAGACGAGGAATAAATGGGCTCTCTCGTCTTTGTGTGGGTGGGGTGATCACGTCGGCTACGTGAGTTGGTTACACCCGAAACCACGGAGGGAAACGTCTGTTCGTCGATCAAGGCCTGATGAACCCATAAGTCCTTCGACGTTACTTCTCCCCTGGGCTTGGGAGCTTGTAAGAGGTCCCAGACTAGGCGAACAACTGGCACGAACAGACGAACCCTCGAACGCAACACTGTAACACTTTGCGCTTATCACTTTATCACTTTTGATTTTCTGTTTGCACTTATTTCACTGAACTCGAAACTTTAAGTGGTTTGTACCTGAAACACGCAATTCTATCCTTCATTAAAAGTTAGTAATTGCGAAAACAGTATTACAATGTAACAGAAAAACATAATGAAAGATAAATAATTCAGTGGCTGGAAAAGAGACTAAACACTAGATCAAATAAACTACGTTTAAAATCTCTCACCGCATAAAGCCTGGGAACAAGAATAAAACTCTAGAAACGTTTACCTTCTTCCCCTAAAGAGACTAGGGAGAAGAGCAAAAACGATAACAACGTTACCCGCTTGAACGAAACGTTTATCCTCCTCTCTCTCCCTCCGTCTCTATCTCTCTCTCTCTCTCTCTCTTGACTTAGAACCTGAGAGATGAGCCCAATTATATATATCGTTAAAACATATTATTGTTAAAGGAAAAAAACTGAAAGATTTCCCAAATAAAAAGTTCCTTTATTAGAATTAAAACCATTTAAGCTAAGAAAGAATGAACAAAACGCTAGAATCGGTTTACTCTTACTGCAACGTGACACCGTGAATACTCTCTCTCTATCGTAACGATAGAGCGCAAGTTGAACGTTCTGAACGTCAACAACTGCAGAGACAAAACAAAACGTTAGTTCAACTTTGAAAACAGTACGAGACTATCAAAGAAATTCTTTCAAAAACATTAAAATAGCATAATATGTTAACAGGTAAAAACGAAATGACGGGCTCAATGTTAATTAACTTCGGTTCCAAGAAAAGACCGCCTACTATTAGGAAAGGTCGAATATAAACAAATATAAAAATTAATTTTAATAAGTTTATAATAAAAGGAAGTTAATCGAAGAGGCCTATAAAAGGCGGAGAGATATAAAATAAATCTATAACTTTTGTTAAGCAAAATTAAGAAAGAGAGTCTATACTCTCTTCGACACCAACACTTCCGTCTAAGGGAAGGGTCGGCCATTAAAAGTGAAAGAGTTCATACTCTCTTCGTCACCAAAATTAAATAAAAAATTAAATCAAATTAATTCCAAAAACTTGCTAAGCTAATGATAAAGCTTCCTGAATAGCGAAGGCTAAACTCTAGAGCAAATACATCACCAAATCGTGAGCAATAACTCCAGAATCAACAGCGTATCCATGTAGGTCTAGCCGGAGGCACGACAGAGGAAAATTTGAGGTGGTGTTGACAAGAAGTACTGGAGTACCTGACCACAGATGGCGCTGTTGTGTTCACCCCCACCTGTATAGCGATCGCTGGCGTATCCCGACCGTAGATTTCTGTCGGCAACAGAGTTGACAGCTACATGATTATCGGGTAAGATTAATATTGAAAAAAGGCAAGTCGTTATACCCAGGGTATAATGACGGGGGAGGCTGCCTCCATCAAACAGTAGAACCGAGTTTAGGACAATAACCTCGCGGTTTTATCTTGGCTAGAGTGCATGCTCCAGGAAGGTTTACAGCTTTCATGAAGTTTTAACACCCATTGAAGTTTTGAAAAAACTTCTCAGGAACAAGTCTCCCGAAAAAGGGTGAAGTCTTCTATGTGGGAGGTTTGCTTCAAGAAGGCCAGACATAATTGCCATCGACCGCTTACACAAAGGGGTTGCCATCGAACGCTTTCTCGCTAGTGAAAAAACTACCGTCTAAATCAGGCAAGGCCTGCCAGGGGAAATGAACTGGAATGTAAAGAATTTTTCATTCCCCGGTCATTTCTGTCTGCTAACCAAACCACTCGAAGTGGGAAGATGATGGTGGTTCGTTCGAAAACGAAGGGATCGGTGCTGGTGAAACCAGACTAGCTGATATAGTAATCAGCTGGGAGTGTAGAGTGACGTATCAAGTCACACCTTTGGAAGACCCATCCCGTAGAGGGGGGGGTCGACCATAGAGTTTTCAGAAAACTCTGGATCACAGAAACAGAGAGATTCGGATGAGAACGTAGGAGTTCAGAAACTATTTATAAATTCCTTTCTCACGACCTTAAGGGATGTTGTGCCGATAAACCACGGGAACTCTGCCGCTGATTCCTGATGGAATTTTCAGGAATCGTGTTACGTGACCAGGACCCAAAGGAACTGTGTCATAGTTACCTGTAGAGATTCATAAACCCTTAGGCAGCAGGCATCCCTCTGTCATCAGAGTAAAACTCTTGATGACGATGGGCGCGCGCAAACAATTCACGGGACGAGAGTTCGTAAACTCTGTCACGAGAGTAAAACTCTCGTGCACTCGTGAACACTTCGCGCAATGAGTCTGAAAAACTCTGTCATAAGAGTTGTTTGCGCACTTCGATTGATTGCGTGCGCCCCAAGTTGGTCGTGTGCGCGCCATTATGGTCGTGCGCTCCAATCCGATCGTGAGCGCCGATTTGGTCCTACCCGCCAATTTGTTCGTGCATGCCAATACAGTCGTGTGTGCCAATTGGTCGTGCACGCCAATTCAGTCGTGCGCGTCAATTTGGTCGTGCACGCCAATTTGGTCATTTGGTCATGCATGCCAAACCAGTCGTGCGCGCCCGATCGTCCGTGCGTGCAAAAGGTTGGTCGTGCGCCAATTTGCGCGCAAGAGCTCTCAGTGTGGCGAGAATACTCACTACTACGTTCACATGAAGGTTCACGATAGTTTGTGTTGTGTGAGCGTGAACGGTCAACACAACGAGAGCCCGTAAACTCTGTCATATAAGTATGGCTATGGTCACAAGAACCCAAAGGTTCAGTGTGAACTGCGTTGTGAGACCCCAAAGGAACGGCGCAAATGAGAAACTGAAGTTTCCTTGTCACTAAACACCGAAGTGTTGGAGTGACTAAAGTTCCGAGAGCCCAAGGGTTCTGCGTAACTAAAGTTACGAGACCCCGAAGGGTCAGCGTAACAGGAAACCAAAGTTTCCCTGTCACAAAACACTGAGGTGTCAGTGACTAAGGTATGTGAGCCCAAGGGTTCAACATAACTAATGTTACGAGACCCCAAAGGGTCAGCGTAACGAAAAACTGAAGTTTCCCTGTCAAAAAACACCGAAGTGTCAGTGACTAAAGTTACGAGAGCCCTAGGGTTCAACGTAAGACCCCGAAGGGTCAGCGTAACGGGAAACCGAAGTTTCCCTATCACAAAACACCGAAGTGTCAGTGACTAAAGTTACGTGAGCCCAAGGGTTCAACATAGCTAATGTTACGAGACCCCGAAGGGTCAGCGTAACGAGAAACCGCAGTTTCCCTGTCACAACACACCGGAGTGTTTGAGTGACTAAAGTTACAAGAGCCCAAGGATTCAGTGTAACTAATGTTAAGAGACCCCGAAGGGTCAGCGCAACGAGAAACCAAAGTTTCACTGTCACAAAACACCGAAGTGTCAGAGTGACTAAAGTTACGAGAGCCCAAGGGTTCTGCATAACTAATGTTACGAGACCCCAAAGGATCAGCGTAACGAGGAACCGAGGTTCCTCTGCCACGAGACCCCGAAAGGTCAGCGTGATTGATGGCACAAGTTCCCGAAGGCTCAACTTTACCATCGTTATGAGATCCCGAAGGTTCAGCGTAACTGAAACCCGAAGGTTTCGAGCGAAGTCCCGAAGGACTCCTCTAAGGATCAAGGAGAACCAGCAGTTTCAAGATAACACCTCCACATAAGAGGTTTGTTCTCCCGAAGGAGAATGTCGCTTAAGAGAAGGCTCTCGCTCTGCCCCTGAAGGAAAACCATAAGCGTAACAGGGGACCGCCGATGCCCAGAGGCGGTCTTCTCTCGAGGACAAGAAACTCGTTCCCCCAAAGGGATAACCTGCTTCGGAGAAAGCTCTGCCACCGCCCCTGCTGGATCAGCAAGCTCCTACAAGTTATTTCTCGCGAACAAAAGGGAAGTTCTCCCGAAGGAGATTGCCTAAGACAAGCTTTCTCCCAGCCCTATGGGAATAAAGCGTAGGCGTAAAATATCTCTCGCGAACGAGGGAGAAGTCCTCCCGAAGGAGGACATCGCCAAAGACAAGCTTTCTCCCAGCTCTATGGGAAAAAAGCATAGGCTTAATAATCTCTCTCTCGTGAACGAGAGTGAAGTCCTCCCAAAGAAGGGCATCGCCTAAAACAAGCTTTCTCCCAGCTCTATGGGGAAAAAAGCGTGGGCGTAAGAAACTCTCGCAAACGAGAGAGTCCTCCCGAAGGAGGACATCGCCTAAGGCAAGCTTTCTCCCAGTTCTATGGGAAAAAACCGTGGGCGTAAAAATCTCTCTCGCGAACGAGAGAGACGAGAGAACGAGAGAGAAGTCCTACCGCAAGAGGACATAGCCTAAATAAAGCTTTCTCCCAGCTCTATGGGAAAAAAGCATAGGCGTAAACAAAAATCACTCTCTCTCTCTCTCGCGAGAAAGAGAGAGAGAGAGAGAGAGAGAGAGAGAGAGAGAGAGAGAGAGAGAGAGAGAGAGAGAGAGAGAGAGAGAGAGAGAGAGAGTTCCCCTCGAAGGAGGAACATCAAGTTGAAGGTTGACAGCGAATGCTACCTCGTAATGAGGGCAGCTCACGAGCTACCTCTTGGAGCGCAGGATAACGAACAGGGCGGCCATAGTACTCGGCCTTGTGTTCTACGTCGCTGTTACCTGTGAAAAAAGGAAGTTATCAATTACAATTCATGCTCCGTTGCACAAATTACACTATTCGGGGAATAAGTCACCTTCCTTGTAAGATAATTCTTCGAAAGGGAGCTGAACTGTAATTCACATAAATTCTGTAATGAAACAAACACACGGCAGTGTTGAGAACCTGCCGACCATCAGTCGCAGGGAAGGGCGGCAATGACAACTCCCTTACGGCGGAGGCAGTTGGATACGATGTCAACAGCAATTAAAGTTATACATATCTAACAACGTATATTTCCATTTATACACATATACACTCATATATATGTAAGATAAATGAAAACACACAAGAAAAACAAAAAATAAAAAATAAAAAACATAAAGGCAAGTCTTTGCGGGAGAGAAGGGCAGCATGTCCGTCCTCTACCGAGCCAAAAAGTAAAGTGGTTACTCAGCCGAGAGGTGTGAGTGAGCGGGGTAGCCAGTCTACCCCACCCCCCACCCGCTAATTAGCGGATGGGGTAGTTATCCCTCACTAAAATTATCATGGCTCATCTTTCAGCTGCGCCGAAAGTAATACCCTAATAATTAGCGAAGGTTTGTATCTGTGTCGGAACAAACAAAGTTTAAAAATATATCCCCAGGGGCCTTGCGAGCGCTGCTCAACATGTACCCCTTGCCAGAACATAAGAGCAGTGATGCTATGTTAATTTTTCTAGTGTAATGAGCCATGGCGGAGCAAAAACCATTAAAAACCTAAGTAGTGAATCATAGATAATGATGATACTTCAGTTTTCAGCCGCCACTTACGTGAACCATATATTTTACCAAATGGTTTTTGCATTTTTGACCATTATTATTGCTGCAAATCACTAATTTTTACTATTTCTCTACTCCAAAATAAATCAGATTTCCCACTGGGGTCGCCCATCATTGTTTTTATATAAGAGGGTACAAATACTCATAAATGCGTGGTTTTCCCCAATAGTCATGGTCAGAAATGCATAAAGCACAAGATAGTGAGTACTAAAAATGACAAATTCGGAGATAATTTGTATTTTTCCTAACCATACAAACCTTAGCTATTTACATAGGGTTTACTTTCGGCGTAGCTGAAGTGACGAACCATTAGATTTTAACGAGGGTTAAACTACCCCCACCCAAGTTAGCACGGGGGTAGGGGAGGGGTAGCTAGCTAGCTACCCCCCCCCCCACCAGTGAGCTGCCTCACTTCACTTAGAGGTAGGACTTGTCTTGGGGGGACAGGGCTGGCAGGCAAATATGTGTAAATAGCTAAGGTTTGTATGGTTAGGAAAAATACAAATTATCTCAGAATTTGTCATTTGTTCCGTAACCGAAATACAAACCACGCTATTTACATAGGGTGACTTACCCTTAGGCAGGGTGGAAAGTCCCCAGCCTTACTGGCTTTGGCTTACCCGGGGACTCAGAATCCGAGTGCGCAGCACTTCAAGAAAAAGTCCCTGCGCCTCGCAAGTTTCTTGCTATGCAAGAAACGAGCGGCCTACATAAGTTGTGTGTGGAGATGAAGTGTGACTCGTCCTAGGAAGTTGACCTGAAGTCCTTTAAATGGAATTCTAGGCTAGGACGTCCCCATACCACCTCGTCAGGGTATGGGGGACGCGACAGTATTGTACTTAATACTAGGAACACAAGGAAGCATGGTTTACCTGCAGAGGTTTGAGGTCAGCTATGCAGAGACCCAGGATGCTGCATTCCCCAAGAGAGGGGAGGATGAAGAGAGAAGTAAGGGCCAGACATACTCTTTCATTCACGCAGATTAAAACCGGGTAACAGTGCCCTCAACCTTCTGCTACTTGTCCATTAAGGAGCCTGAGGTTAGACCAGCTGTTGTGCAGCCACCACAGGGGCGATAGAAAAAGTATCGAGGCTCCTGTGGGTCACGTCCTGCAGGTAGTGGGCTGTGAAGGTCGTCTGACGCATCCAGACTCCAGCTTGTAGCACCTGCGTCACAGAGAAGTTTCTCTTGATGCCCCTGACATCATGTGCCCTAGGGCGACGTGACGGAGGAGGGTCTGGATTCAAGGCATGATGGATGGTCCGTTGAATCCAGGCTGAGATGGTATTCTTGGTGACCCTCCTCTTCGTCCTTCCCGTGCTCACAAACAGGGCTTGCACGCAGGGACGGACTGCAGCTGTTGTCTTCAGATAACGTCTCAGACTTCTTACTGGGCAGAGTAGCAGATGATCTGGGTCATCTGTTAGGGAACAGAGACTCACAACCCTGAAGGAGTCGAACCGTGGGTCCGGCACTCCAGGGTTCTGAATCTTGGCAACAAACTCAGGGACAAACCTGAACGTTACCTCCCCCCATCCCCTTGAATGGGCGATGTCGTATGAGAGACCATGAAGTTCACTGACTCACTTGGCCGAAGCCAGAGCGAGCAGGAATACCGTCTTCCAAGTCGGGTGTTGGTCAGAGCTCTGGCATAATGGTTCGAACGGAGGTCTCTTCAGAGCCCTGAGGACCCGAACCACGTTCCAAGGAGGCGGTCTCACTTCCGATTGAGGGCAGGTAAGCTCGTAGCTACGTATGAGTAAGGAAAGTTCCAGCGAGGAGGAAATGTCTATTCCTTTCAGCCTGAAGGCAAGGCTTAAGGCTGAGCGATATCCTTTCACCACCGAGACCGAAAGGCGCATTTCCTCCCGCAAAAAAACGAGGAACTCCGCTATTGCTGGAATAGAGGTATCGAGGGGAGAGATACCCCTCCCACGACACCAACCACAGAAGTCTCTCCACTTCGCCTGGTAGACCCCTGCGGATGACTTTTGCAGGTGTCGAGACATCCTTTCCACAACTTGTTGCGAAAAGCCTCTCTCAGTGAGGAGACGCTGGATAATCTCCAGGCTAAAGCCGAAGCGATGCTACGGCTTTGTGGAAGATGTTGCAATGGGGTTGTCTGAGTAGCTCATGTCGTGGGGGAAGCTCTCTCGGGGGTTGCGTCAGGAGCTGCAGAAGGTCCGGAAACCACTCTGCATGATGCCATAGCGGAGCTATCAAGGTCATCGACAGGTTGACCGATAGTCTGGTCTTGTTGAGCACCCTTCTCATCAGACAGAACGGTGGGAAGGCGTAGACATCGATGTTGTCCCACCGTTGTTGTCAGAGTGCCTTGGGGTCCGGGACTGGGGAGCAGTACAGCGGCAGCTTGAAATTCAAGGCTGTCGTGAACAGGTCCACTGTCGGGGAACCCCACAAAGTCAGGACTTTGTTGGCTACCTGAGGATCCAAAAACCACTCGGTACTCACTATCTGCGAAGCTCTGCTCAGACTGTCGGCGAGCACATTCCTTTCCCAGGAATGAAGCGAGCTGATAGACGTATCGAGTGGACTTCGGTCCATCTTAGTATCTCTACTGCAAAATGGGATAGCTGTTGTGAAAAGGTACCTCCCTGCTTGTTGATATAAGCCACTACTGTGGTGTTGTCGCTCATCACCACCACAGAGTGGCCCGCCAGGGTCTGTTGGAACTGTTGAAGGGCCAGGGAAATGGCCTTCAGCTCTAGCAGGTTGATGTGGAGGTACTTTTCTGATTCTGACCATAGGCCTGAGGCCCTCTGGTTCAGAACGTGGGCCCCCCACCCTTCTTTTGATGAGTCCGAAAACAGCATCAAATCCGGGGAAAGGACGAGAAGATCCACTCCCTTTCGAAGGTTGTCGTCGGTCAGCCACCACTGCAGGTCCGTCCGTTCCGCATGACCTATCGAGACCAGGAAGTCCGTGGAATCGGAGCCTTGATCCCACCGGGACTTGAGCCGCCACTGCAGGGATCTCGCCCTGAGCGGCCGTTGGGAACCAGACTGGCCAAGGAGGCTACGTGACCTTAAAGACATAACAACGATTGGGCTGGAAGATCTTCTCGAATGAAGAAAGGCTTTGCAACCCTCCTCAGCCTTTCCATCCTGTAGTCTGATGGAAAGGCTTTGTGGAGATCGGTTTCTAATATCATACCTAGATATACCAGTCGTTGTGTTGGGAGCAGAGAGGACTTCTCGAGATTTACCATGATCCCTAGATCTTGGCAAATTCCCAGAAGCCTGTCTCGGTGTCGAAGAAGGGTCGACTCCGAGTCTGCCAGGATCAGCCAGTCATCCAGGTAACGGAGGAGACGGATGCCGATCCTGTGTGCCCACGGAGAGATCAGGGTGAACACTCTGGTGAACACCTGAGGTGCTGTGGAGAGACCAAAACACAGCACCTTGAACTGGTAGATCTTGTTGTCTAGGCTGAATCGTAGGTACTTCCTGGAAGACGGATAGATTGGGATCTGGAAGTACGCGTCCTTCAGATCCAGTGTACACATGAAGTCTTGCGGTCTCACTGCAAGTCTGACCGTGTCTGCTGTCTCCATGCTGAACGAAGTTTGCTTGACAAACTTGTTCAGGGCTGAGAGGTCGATGACGGGTCTCCAGCCTCCAGACGCCTTCTTTACAAGAAAGAGTCGACTGAAGAATCCTGGGGAGCCGTCCACGACCTTCTGGAGAGCATCCTTCTTGAGCATGGTCTCGACTTCTGCCCGAAGGGCTGCCCCTTTGCCGATCCCGTGGCATAGAAGCTCAACGACACTGGATTCGCTGTCAGGGGAGGTTGAGATGAAATGAACGGGACGCGATATCCTTGTCCGATCACAGAGATCGTCCAGGAATCGGCCCCGAGTTGCTGCCACCTGAGCACGCAACTTTGTAGGCATCCCCCATAGGTGGACACGCAGGGGGATTGCCAATCCTAGCGTTTGCGGCCTCGGTCGCTCCTCCTAGGATTTTTGCTCCCCTGGAGGACTTTCCGCCCTTCTTATCTTTGACAGGAAAGGGCTGCGGTTTATACACCTTGGTCTTAGCTGCCGGAGCCTGCTTCGGTGTCCTGCGAGGCTGCTGTTGTTGTTGAGGAGCTGGAGGTTTGAAGGGCCGAGATGTAAGGGCCTTCTGGAGGAGCGAATAGTGACTCGTCTTCTTCCACCTCTCAGCTGTCCATTCTACGTCCTTGGGCTCAAACAGGTTTCCTCCAAGGATGGAGGAATGTCTGAGCTTGCTGACATCCATAGCGGGGACCTTCGGGTGGAACCTCTCGGTCACCGCATCATGACGCTTGAGAATCGAGTTAGCCCACAGGTTAGTGACCTGGTGAGCTAAAAACTCGATGGAGTGCGTGCCCGAGAGGAGGAAGGTCTCCAGGGCCTTCCTATTGCTCTCCTTGGACAAGTCCTCAGAGCGCAATAGGATGCCCAGAGACCCTAGCCAGACATCCAGCCACGAAGTGGCCTGCATGGCACACTTCGCGAACTTCTCCTGGCTCAGGATCTCCGACCCCGAGAATGTCACCTGCCGGGCGTTGAGTTTCTCTAAAGAGAGACCCCTGGTGAGCTCTTCCACGGAGTGGTGGAGGGGAAGAGCTAAACAAGGCTCCTCCATGATCTCGAAGTACCTCCTCTGCTGCACGCGAGGAGGTGGGAGGAGCTTGTTCCCGGCAGAAGAACGGCTGGAGGAGGCGAGCTCGGAAAGCTGGCCCTCAACCTTGTCCCTGGCGGTCTTCACCCCCTGGGACCAGGGCAGGGCTGCTCTGGTCTTGGGGGGCTTCTGAATGCCATAAACCTCGTCCAGGACCGTATCCTTTTCTTCGCGAGGGGCGGTCTCGGGGTCCTTGAAACTATTGAGTTGCCTCATTAGTCCAAAGACCTGCCAGAAGGCGTGCTCCGATTCGCGCTGCTCTCCTCCTTGTGGACTGGCAGCTAAGTCTCCTGTCCCCATTGGCTCTTCATGGGGGGACACGTGGACGTTCTCCCGGGGAAAGGTTGGCTCTGGACGAAACCTCGACGATGATTTGGGTAACGTCTTCGAGTCCTTGGGTTCCCTCCTGGGAGGGATACAGGACTCCAGCAAAGAGGTCTGGAAGGTCCCTCCTACACGAGACGTTACTCTTCCTTGAGGTGGGGTTCCTCCCATTGGTACAGTGGGAGAGTGTCTCACCTCACTGGATTCTCCCGAGGACGGGAAAGGTTCGTCCACAGGAGAACGAGAAAATGCCTGCGAGGGGGAAGGGGCCTTCCTGACAGACCTCTTGGGAGCCAGCTTAACCCTGGGAGAAGTCACCGCGAAATCCACTCCTCTCCTTCTCTTCAGCGGGGGCGAGGGAGCCTTTGGTTTCAGTCCCAGATCAGCGAGGGCTGGCCTCATAGCCTGCACCACCACTTTCATCAGGGAACCAAACCAAGGCTGGCAGCTGACTGACGCAGTGTCAGCGATCCCCACTGGAGGGAAGGGGATCGGTTGATCCTTCGGAGTGGACACTACAGGGCCTGCCTGGAAAGAAGAAAGGGAAGAAGAATGTTGTCAGGACCTCTCCGATGACTCTTCCTGCTCCTGGGCGCGTGCTCAGCGCTTCCGCGATGGTGATCGCGAGGACGATCTGGAAGTACACAGCCCCGGTACCTCACAAGGCTGGGCGCGCTGGCGGGGTCGCGTGGGTCGCGCGCTGGCGGGGTCGCGTGGGTCGCGCGCTGGCGGGGTCGCGTGGGTCGCGCGCTGGCGGGGTCGCGCGCTGGCGGGGTCGCGTGGGTCGCGCGCTGGCGGGGTCGCGTGGGTTGCGCGCTGGCGGGGTCGCGGGGTCGCGCGTGGGTGCTGGGTCGCGCGCGGGCGACCGTTGGCGTGCAGGAGCGCGAGCGCACGGAGATGAGGGCGCGGGCGCGTATGGGCGCGCTGGCGAGTTGGCGTGAGGGCGAGTGGGCGCGCTGGCGAGGGGGCGCGTAGGCGAGGGTGTGCGTGAATGCACAGGTGAGCGCGAGTGCCTGGGTGATCGCTGGCGATCAGGAGAACGATGGAGCCTAGGCAAGAGTAAGCGCATTGGCGAGCAATGGCGCGTTGGCAAGTGATGGCGCGTTGGCGAACAGTGGCACGTGATGGCGTGTTGGTGATTGATGACGTGTGGAATGCGCGGGCGACCGACCGCACACAGGTGAGTTGGCGCGTGAGCGAGTCGGAGCCCTGTGGCGATCACACGCGTTCGTGCGTAGGCGAAGGATTGCGCGGGAGCGTAGGAGGTCGCTGACACGTAGGATGGCGCGCCGCGGCTGATGGTCTCGAAGGTGAAGTCTCGTGGGCAGGCTCAGGAGATGACTCGTGGCGCGCATACACTTTAGTGCGCTCTGGAGACTGGAGCGCAGGCAGCGGTCGACGCGTAGGGGAACGCTGGTGAGGCAATGGAACGATGTCCTTGCCTGCGCCCAGATCCGAAGATCGTGGGGGCGCGGGCGAACGTTGGCGCGCTGGGGGCGCATCAGGAACTGGGCGTGCAGTAGTGCGCTGACGCACAGGAGGTTGACGGCGCTCAGGAGACTATTGACGCCCAGGGCGCGCAGCAGAGGCTGAAGTGCAGGTGAAAGCTGGCGAGCAGGAGAGCGCTGACGAGCAGGGGCGCGTTGGCGATCAGGAGAGCGCTGGTGATCAGGAGTGTGCTGGCAAGAAGAGTCCGATGACTCATCTGCCGTAGAGCGCTTCTGCGCAGGAGGGCGCTGGCGAGCAGGAGAGCGCTGGCGAGCAGGAGAGCGCTGGCGATCAGGAGAGCGTTGGCGAGCAGGAGAGCGCTGGCAATCAGGAGAGCACTGGCGAGGAGAGTCAGGAGACACTACAGCAGGAGAGCGCTGGCGAGCAGGAGAGCGCTGACGAGCAGGCTGTAGCTGGCGATCAGGAGAGCGGTGGCGCTTGCGCGCTACTGAAGGGCCCACAGGTGAAACCTGGCTCGGAAGGGCCTCACCCACATTGTGGGATAAGCCCTTCTGCCCTGAAGGGACCGGTGCTTGCGTAGGCAAGGAAGATCTGGCAGGCGCAGGAGATCGCGAACGATCTGCAGAGAGATCCAGAGGAGTTACTGCTACGGTCTGCTCCCGACGAGAAGAGTCCTTCACATGGGACGACGAGGATGACGACCCGAAGAGGAGGCGCCTCTTGACTCCCTTGTAAGGAGAAGGAAGGACTCGGCGACGAAGAGGAGGGCGAGCTTTACGGCGAAGACGACCTCGAGGCAGGGTATCACCATCGTCGGTCCTCCGAAGAGGAGTCTCTGTTAGTCCACTCCCCCGAGGGGAAGCAACACTCGCAGGAGAGACCGTTGGACCCCGCTTCCCCCTCGAAGGATGTTCGGAGGGGGAACCTGGGCCTTCAGCAACATCCGCAACAGTAGCAGCAGGGGTTTGACCCGACTCGTCAGACGCCTCTGCCACAACAACGTCGACAATAGCCAGGGGGTCTACCTCTGGTATTACCAGCGACTGTTGGACAGCAGCCCCCAACTGGATCAGATCAAACAGGGCTTCCTTGGAGGGCGAGCCCTTAAGCCCCAAGGAAGCCCAAAGCTGGAAAAGATCATCGTTAGACACAGTTTGGTCGTAATCTACAAAATCAATAATATCCTCCCCCAGAGGAGGAGGGGGAGCTGCCCCGCACCCCGAGTTTGGGAAACAAAAGAAGGGCCTACGCTACCACTCGGCGGCCTCTCACAAGAGGCCGAACGAGTGGGAGCTTCGGAGGTGGTTCGGGCAACGGAAGAAGAGTCCTTGGAGCCTTCCTTCCCCAGGGCAGTCCCTGAGGAAGAACGGTCTCGCTTAGAACTCTTCTTACGCCGCCAGGCAAACCTCTCCCACTGGGAGGTAGGCCACTCCCGACATTCCATACACAGATTATCACTATCACACCGTTGGCCTCGACACTGCGGGCAAAGGGTGTGAGGGTCTGTCTCGACCGCCAACATGAATGTTCCACGGGCGATCGGGAAGTCCAGGGCATTTCCGCATGGTGGAAGCAAAGGTAGAGGCCAACTTCAAATAAACACACACTGAAAGAAACAGAAAAACAGATTAAGGCTGTCAAATATGCGAGGACGGGACAGAAACGTCTGTACATCGTCCGAGCCACGGGCAACGGAAGAAGAGTCCTTGGAGCCTTCCTTCCCCAGGGCAGTCCCTGAGGAAGAACGGTCTCGCTTAGAACTCTTCTTACGCCGCCGGGCAAACCTCTCCCACTGGGAGGTAGGCCACTCCCAACATTCCATACACAGATTATCACTATCACACCGTTGGCCTCGACACTGCGGGCAAAAGGTGCGAGGGTCTGTCTCGATCGCTGACATGAATGTTCCACAGGGGCGATCGGGAAGTCAAGGGCATTTCCGCATGGTGGAAGCAAAGGTAGAGGCCAACTTCAAACAAACATACACTGAAAGAAAAAGAAAAACAGATTAAGGCTGTCAAATATGCGAGGACGGGACAGAAACGTCTGTACATCGTCCGAGCCAAAAGTGAAGTGAGGCAGCTCACCGGTGTGTGGGGGGGAGGGGTAGCTAGCTACCCCTCCCCTACCCCCGTGCTAACTAGCGCGGTTGTAGTTTAACCCTCGTTAAAATCTAATGGCTCGTCACTTCAGCTACGCCAAAAGTAAACCCTATGTAAATAGCATGGTTTGTATTTTGGTTACGGAACAAATATATGGTTCATGTACTTGGCTAGAAATTAAGGCATCATATATTTACTGTACCCATTTTCCATGGAGTCATTCGTAACCGTATTCATTGTAAAAATAGGTTACCTGCTTACTTAATTGAGCTAATGATTTATTGGCTTTTGCTCTACAGTATGCTCGCTTCACTTGCAATTAACAATTATCTTATTGCTTCTATGTTCTGGCAAGCAGAATATGTTTTGCTATGTGCATTAGCACTATTGGCTAGTATTTCAGCGTTAATTATCAATTATACAAACTTGGAATTTGATTGCCTCGGTTATTATTGGCTAGTGATTGATGGTTATCAGAGATAAACGAATGTACAGTGCTCTAGTAAATTTTTTTTTGGCTGGGCAGATTTGCACCGGCTCGCAGGGCTGCCCTTTTAGCCCTAAAAAGTTTCTTAATAGCTGATTGGCTGAAGTATTTTTGTCCGAATACCATCGTTTTCAAATACAGTAATTACTAAATAACGTGAATCGAATCTTAATTTACTAACCTAAATTTCTCCCTCAGATACAGGTTTTCTCAATAAATAATGTTAACAAATAAACATATTATAAAGTATCCTAATGGTGAGTATAAATTTAATAACAACACCCGCTGAAGTCAACGATTATAGCTTGTTTTCAGATGCAGTCTGCATAATTTTGAAACTTTTCACATATTTTTACACAAATTGGGATAAATTACACTAAGCATAAGAAAAAATTTTCATCATAAGCTTTCCTTGAATACCAGAATCTACTAAAAATATGGAATTGATAAAACTCGCTATTGCTGAAAATTGCGGGGAGGTAAGAGGAGCATTTTACTATCAAAAACCATAGTTGGAATGGAAGGGAGAAAGAAGGGTATTGCGGTCGTAACTCTGAGGTAAAAGTATGAATTTGTTTGTGATTTTTATGCAAAAAAAAGTTTACAATAACATGGTTTTTTCTTATTCTTAGTGTAATTTATCCCAATTTGTGTTAAAATATGTGAAAGTTACAAATTTATGCAGCCAGGATCCAAAAACAATCTCCTGTCATTGACTTCAGCGGGTGTTATCAAATTTAGACATCACAATACTTTATAATACATTTACAGTAATCGTTAACATTATTGACCATACCTATATCTGAGGGAGAAATTTAGGTTAGTAAATAAGTTTTGAATCACATTACTTGGTAAATATTTGAAAACAACGATGGTATTCTGACAAAAAATACTTCCGACAAATCAGCTATTAGGAAACTTTTCCAAACTAAAAGGGCACCCCTGCAAATCGGTGCAAATCAGCCTCACTACAAAAGAATTGGCTATAGTAATGATTTATTGAAATGTGCTGGCTGCAATAGTTTGCGGAACATTGGTAAAATGTAGGTAGTAGGTTGGCCTGGGCACCAGCCGCCCATTGAGATACTACTGCTAGAGAGTTATGGGGTCCTTTGACTGGCCAGACAGTACTACATAGGACCCTTCTCTCTGGTTACGGTTCTTTCCCTTTGCCTACACAGACACCAAATAGTCTGGCCTATTCTTTACAGATTTTCCTCTGTCCTCATACACCTGAAAACATTGAGATTGCCAAACAATTCTTCTTCACCCAAGGGGTTAACTACCGCACTGTAATTGTTCAGTGGCTACTTTCCTCTTGGTAAGGGTAGAAGACTCTCTTTAGCTATGGTAAGCAGCTCTTCTAGGAGAAGGGCACTCCAAAATAAACCTTTGTTCTTTATTCTTCTTGGGTAGTGTCATAGCCTCTGTACCATGGTCTTCCCAACCAGCTTCAAACCTGGCAGGATAACACTAATGTATATTTCGTAAATCGTAAAGCTAGCTTCATATGACAAATTCGAAGATAATTTGTATTTTTCCTAACCATACAAACCTTAGCTACTGTATTTACATTGGGTTTACCTTTTAGCGCAGCTGAAATGACGAGCCAATAGTTTTAACGAGGGTTAATTACCCCCGCGCTAGTTAGCGGGGGGTAGGGAAAGGGTAGCTTGCTACCCCTCCCCCCCCCCCACACCGGTGATTTGCTTCACTTCACTTAGAGGTAGGACTTGACTTGGGGGTCAGGGATGGCGGGCACATATGTGTAAATAGCTAAGGTTTGTATGGTTATGAAAAATACAAATTATCTTCGAATTTGTCATTTGTTCCGTAACCAAAATACAAACCACGCTATTTACATTTGGTGACTTACCCCTTAGGAAGGGTGGAAAGTCCCCAGCCTTACTGACTACGGCTTGCCCGGGGGCTCGATCCCTCAGTGAGCAGCACTAGAGAAAGGGAGCCCCTGGACCTCACAAGTTCCTAGCATCGCTAGGAACGAGTGGCCTACATAAGCAGTGTGTGGAGGAGAGTGTGACTCGTCCTATGAAGTTGACCTTGAGACCTTCAGATAGGAATTCTAGGATAGGACGTTCCCAATACCACCTCGTCAGGGTATGGGAGATGCAACAGTATTAAGCTTAATACTAGGAGCACAAAGAAGCATGGGTTACCTGCAGGGGTCGAGGTCAGCTATGCGAGGACCAGGATGCTGCTTCCCCAAGAGAGGGGAGGATGAAGAAAGAAGTAAGGGTCAGACATACTCTTTCATTCACGCAGACTAAGACCGGGTAACAACGCCCTCAACCTACTGCTACTTGTCCAATAAGGAGCCTGAGGTTAGACCAGCTGTTGTGCAGCCACCACAGGGCCGATAGAAAACGTATCGAGGCTCCTGTGGGTCACGTCTTGCAGGTAGTGGGCTGTGAAGGTCGTTTGACGCTTCCAGACTAGAGCTTGGAGTACCTGCGTCACAGAGAAGTTCCTCTTGAATGCCAGGGATGTAGCAATACCCCTGACATCGTGGGCCCGAGGGCGACGTGACGGAGGAGGGTCAGGATTCAAGGCATAGTGGATAACCCTTCGAATCCAAGCTGAGATGGTGTTCCTGGTGACCCTCCTCTTGGTCCTGCCTGTGCTCACAAACAAGGCTCGCACTTGAGGACGGACTGCAGCCGTTCTCTTCAGGTAGTGCCTCAGACATCTCGCTGGACATAGTAGCAGCTGGTCTGGGTCGCTTGTTACAGAACGGAGACTCGCGATCCTGAAAGAGTCGAAGCGAGGATCCGGCACTCCAGGATTCTGAGTCTTGGCAACAAACTCGGGGACGAACCTGAACGTTACCTCCCCCCATCCCCTTGAATGGGCGACGTCGTACGAGAGACCATGAAGTTCACTAACCCGCTTGGCCGAAGCCAAAGCAAGTAGGAAAGCCGTCTTCCAAGACAGGTGGCGATCGGAGGCCTGGCGTAATGGCTCGAAGGGAGGTCTCTTAAGAGACCTAAGGACTCGAACCACGTTCCAAGGAGGTGGTCTCACTTCCGACTGGGGGCAGGTAAGCTCATAGCTACGTATGAGTAAAGAGAGTTCTAGCGATGAAGAAATATCCACGGCCTTCAGTCTGAAGGCCAAGCTTAAGGCTGAGCGATAGCCTTTCACTGCCGAGACAGAAAGGCGCATTTCTTCCCGCAGATAAAAGAGGAAGTCCGCTATTGCTGGGATAGTGGCATCGAGTGGAGAGATACCCCTTCCACGACACCAACCACAAAAGACTCTCCACTTTGCTTGGTAAACTCCCTCAGAGGACCTTCGCAGGTGCCGAGACATTCTCTCCGCAACCTGTTGCAAAAAGCCTCTCTCCGCGAGGAGACACTGGATAGTCTCCAGGCGTGAAGCCGAAGCGAGGCTAGGGCCCTGTGAGGGACGCCGGAGTGGGGTTGTCTGAGAAGCTCGTGTCGTGGAGGAAGTTCTCTCGGGAGCTCCGTCAGGAGCTGCAGAAGATCCGGAAACCATTCCGCGTGATACCATAGCGGAGCTACTAGAGTCATTGAACAGTTGACCGATAGTCTGGTCCTGTTGAGCACCCTTCTCATCAGACAGAACGGTAGGAAGGCGTACACGTCGATGTTGTCCCACCGTTGCTGGAAAGCATCTTGCCAGAGTGCCTTGGGGTCCGGGACTGGGGAGCAGTACAGGGGCAGCTTGAAGTTCAAAGCTGTCGCGAACAAGTCCACAGTCGGGGAACCCCACAAAGTCAGGACTTTGTTGGCTATCTGAGGATCCAAAGACCACTCGGTACTCACTATCTGCGAGGCCCTGCTCAGACTGTCGGCGAGCACATTCCTCTTGCCAGGAATGAAGCGAGCTGCTAGTGTTATCGAGTGGGTTTCGGTCCACCTCAGAGTCTCTACTGCAAGATGGGATAGCTGCTGCGAAAAAGTGCCTCCCTGTTTGTTGATATAAGCCACTACCGTGGTGTTGTCGCTCATCACCACCACGGAGTGACTCGCCAGGGACCGTTGGAACTGCTGAGGAGCCAGAAAGACGGCCTTCAATTCCAGCAGGTTGATGTGTAGGCACTTTTCTGATTCTGACCAAAGGCCTGAGGCCCTCTGGTTCAGAACGTGCGCCCCCCACCCTTCTTTTGACGCGTCCGAAAACAGTCAATTCCGGGGGAGGACGAGAAGACTCACTCCCTTCCGCAGGTTCTCATCGACCAGCCACCACCGCAAGTCGGCCTGTTCCAGAGACCCTATTGAGATCAGAATGTCCGGGAATCGGATCCTTGATTCCACCAGGACTTGAGCCGCCATCGAAGGGATCTCATCCTGAGGCGGCCGTTTGGAACCAGACGAGCCAGGGAGGATAGGTGACCTAAGAGACGCAACCACGATTGGGCGGGGAGTTCTTCTCGCCTGAGGAAGGGTTCCGCCACCCTCCTCAGCCTTGCTATCCGGTCGTCCGATGGAAAGGCTTTGTGGAGATTGGTGTCTATTAGCATGCCTAGATAAACCAGTCGTTGGGACGGCTGCAGAGAGGACTTCTCGAGGTTTACCACGATCCCCAGATCCTGGCAAAGATCCAGAAGCCTGTCTCGGTGCCGAAGAAGGGTCGACTCCGAGTCTGCTAGGATCAGCCAATCGTCCAGATAACGAAGGAGACGAATGCCGTTCCTGTGCGCCCAAGATGAAATCAGGGTGAACACTCTGGTGAACACCTGAGGAGCTGTGGAGAGACCGAAACACAGCACCTTGAACTGGTAGATCTTGTCGTCTAGGCAAAATCTCAGGTACTTCCTGGAAGACGGATGGATTGGGATCTGGAAGTACACGTCCTTTAGATCCAGTGTGCACATGAAGTCTTGTGGTCTCACCGCAAGTCTGACCGTGTCTGCTGTCTCCATGCTGAACCGGGTTTGCTTGACAAATCCGTTCAGAGCTGAGAGGTCGATGACAGGTCTCCAGCCTCCAGTAGCCTTCTTTACAAGAAAGAGTCGACTGAAGAAGCCTGGGGAGCCGTCGACGACCTCCTGGAGAGCACCCTTCTCAAGCATGGTCTCGACTTCGGCCTGAAGGCCAGCCCCTTTGCCGATCCCGTGGCATAGGAGCTCAACGACACTGGATTCGCTGTCAGGGGAGGTTGAGATGTTGTGAACGGGACGTGATAGCCTTGGCCGATCACTGAGACCGTCCAAGCATCGGCCCCGTGTTGCTGCCACCTGCGGACGTAACGCTGAAGGCATCCCCCCACAGGTGGACACGCAGGGGGATTGCCACACCTAGGTTTCTTGCCTCCCCTGGAGGACTTACTGCCCCTCTTGACCTTGGCTGGAAAGGGCTGGGGCTTAGACACCACCTTCTTAACTGCCGGTGCCTGCTTTGGAGCCTTACAAGGCTGCTGCTGCTGTTGGGGCGGAGCTGGAGGTTTATAGGGCCGAGCTCTAAGGACCCTATGGAGGAGGGAATCCGTGCTGGATTTCCTCCACCTCTCAGCCGTTCGCTCCATGTCTTGAGGCTCAAACAGATTCTCCCCCAGAAGGGAAGCATGTCGGAGCCTACACACATCCACGGCGGGGACCTTCGGATGGAATCTCTCGGACACAGCATCGCGACGCTTCAACACCGAGTTGGCCCACAGGGTGGTAACCTGGTGCGCCAAAAACTCGATGGAGCGGGTGCCCGAGAGCAAGAAGGTCTCCAGGGCCTTCCTATTGGTCTCCTTGGACAAGTCCTCCGAGCGCAATAGGATGCCCAGAGATCCTAGCCAAAAGTCCAGCCACGAAGTGGCCTGCATGGCACACTTAGCGACCTTCTCGTGGCTAAGGATCTCTGCCGCCGAGAACGACACCTGCCGGACAGAGAGCTTCTCAAGGGAAACTCCCTTCGCCAGCTCCTCCACAGAGTGATGGAGAGGAAGAGCGAGGTTGGGCTCACCCAGAATGTCGAAATACCTCCTCTGCTGAAGACGAGGAGGAGGGATGAGCTTGTTCCCGGCAGCGGAACGACTGGAGGAGGCAACAAGCGCGAGCTGAGCGTTGGCCCTAGCTCTGGCACTCTTCAGACCCCGAGACCAGGGCAGAGCCGCACTGGACTTCGGGGCCTTCCGAACGTCAAACACTTCATCCAAGATCGTGTGTTTGCCTTCACGGGGGGCGATGACTGGATCCATAAGCCCGTTAAGTTGCCTTATCAGGCTTAGGACCCGCCATTAGGCATGTTCGGATTCCTGCTGTTCTCCTCCCTGTGGGCTGGCAGCTAAGTCTACTGCCCCAGGGATCTCTTCCTGGGGTGAAACGTGGACATTCCCCCGGGTAGCCGTGGGTTCCTGGCGAATCCTTGAAGATTTCGAGACGGTCTTGGAGTCCTTGGATTCCCTCCTGGGAGGGATACAGGATCCCAAAAAAAAAGGTTAGAGGGGCCCCTTCCTCACGAGATGATTCTCCTCCATGAAGCGAAGTCTCCCCCCTTGGTGCCGAGGGGAAGACTACCGCCCCACTGGACTCACCCGAGGACGGAAAGGCCTCGTCCACGGGAGAAGGAGAAAGCACTCGAGCAGGAGAAGGGGCCTTCGCGACCGACCTCTTGGGAACCAACTTCACCCTGGGGGAATTCACCACGAAGTCCACTCCTCTCTTTCTCTTCAGCGTAGGAGAGACAGCCGTTGGTTTGTTACCCTGGTCGGCGAGTGCTGGTTTCATAACCCTCACTAACGCCCGCGCCAGAGGACCAAACCAAGTCTGTTGCTCCAAGGACACAGAGTCCGAAATCCTCGCTAAAGGGAAAGGGATCGGGCGATCCTTTGGAGTGGACACCACAGTACCTGCCTGAAAAGAAGGTGGGGAAGAATGATGTACTAACCTCTCCTCAGTAATATCCTTTTCCTGCACTACAATCCTGTGTTTGGGTGGAGGCGATCCCGAGCGTTGTCTAGGAACACGCATTCCTGCTGCTACCACCGGCTGCGGAATTCGCCGCGAACAATGATCGCGCGAGGGCGAACGGTCGCGCGGGCGAGCGGTCGCGCGGGCGAGCGATCGCGCGGGCGCGCTGTGGATGATCGCGCGGGCGCGCTGTGGATGATCGCGCGGGCGCGTAGGCGAGCGGTCGCGCGGGCGAGTGGGCGCGAGGGTGGGCAGGTGAATGAGCGCGTGTCCGAGGCGGCGAACGAAAGCGTTGGCGCGATGGAGAGGAAACGCGCTGCCGCGTGGGTGAGGAAGATCGCTGGCGATGTAGATCAACAGGCGATCGGTGGTGAGCTGGCGAGCGCTGACGCGCAGGTGGGCGATGGCGCGTTGTGGCATGGTGACGCGTTGGCGAGTGATAGCGAGCAGCACGCGCCGGTGAGCGATCGTGCGATGGCGAGCTAGTAGCTGGCGAACCATGTCCCTTCATAACCTCCGGTTGACGAAGCGTTGGAGAACGTGTGCGCGCAGGCTGTAAAACACGCGGACGGTCCGGAGATCGCCGAGAAACAGGTGATCGCTGACGCGTAGGAGAACGCCGGTGAATAGTCGATACCAAAATCGCCTGTGCGCGCTGATGAGCAGGTGAACGCTGGCAAGCAGGTGAACGCTGGCGAGCAGGTGAACGCTGGCGCGTAGGCGATCGTTGACGCGTGGGAGAACGCTGGCGAAAAGGCGATACTAAAATCGCTTGTGCGTGCTGGCGAGCAGGTGAACGCTGGCGAGCAGGTGATCGCTGGCGAGCAGGTGATCGCTGGCGCGTAGGTGATCGCTGGCGAGCAGGAGATTGGTGGGGAGCAGGAGATCGCTGGCGAGCAGGTGATCGCTGGCGCGTAGGTGATCGCTGGCGAGCAGGAGATCGCTGGCAAGCAGGAGGGCGACGCGAGAGATCCTGTGAAGGGACAGGTGGCGCGGAGCGTTCACAACAGGAAGATCGCGGGCGCGTTGGCGAACATGTGCTTTCGACACACACGCTGGGGAACGTGAACGATGTTGCGTAGCCACAGGATGAGAGAGCTCAGGAGACTGATGACGTGCAGGGAGCTCAACAGGAACTGTAGGATGGTCAGAGACCGCAGGGCGATGATCCTCAAATGAGCGCTGACGCTCAGAAGAGAGCTGACGAGCAGGAGAGTGCTGACGAGGAGGGCGAACATCAGGAGAGCGCCGACGAGCAGGAGAGCCTTGACGAGCAGGAGAGCGCCGACGAGCAGGAGAGCGCTGACGAGCAGGAGAGCGCCTGTGCGCTAGCACTGCCCGTGGAAGGGAAGAATCCCTTTGCCCCGAAGGGACCGTTGCCCGTCGGGTGACGAGTTCCCCAGAAGCTGAAGATCTGGCAGGAGTTGGAGAACGGTCTGCAGAGAGGTCCAATGGAGACGGAGCTGAAGGCTTAGGCCGACGAGGAGAGTCCCCTTCGGAGGAAGAAGATCCAAAAAGGCGCCTCTTAACCCCCTTATAAGGCAAAGGGAGGCCCTTGCGACGCAGCGGACGGTGAGCCTTACGGCGGAGGCGGCCTCGGGGAAGATCATCAGGACCATCGGTCCTCCGAAGGGGAGTCTCAGTCAAAGCACTTCCCTTAGAAGGAAGCTGAGCAGCAGAAGAGCCCGAAGGACTCACTTCCCCCTTTGAAGGATGTACGGAAGGGGGAGGAGAGCCCTCAGCACCGTCATCCTCAACTGCACCTGCGGAGGATTGCCCAGCCACGTCGGAGGCCTCTGCCACCACGACGTCGACGATACACAGAGGGTCTACCTCTGCTACCGCCGGCGACTGCTTAACGGCGGCCCCCAACGAGACAAGGTCAATAAAGGCGACCCTGGAGGGCAAGCCCTTAAGCCCCAGGGAAGACCAAATCTGCAAGAGATCATCATTAGTTAAAGCATTATCAACAACCTCCCCTGGAGGAGGAGGGGGAACCGCCCCGCTATGGGAGGCGACGCCCTCTCCCCCCACCCAAGGTCGGGAAACAGAACTAGGGCCTGCGCTACCACTCGGCCGACTCTCCTTAGGAGCCGGACGAGGGGGAGCTTCGGAGGAGGTTTGGGCGGCGGAAGAAGAATCCCGAGAACCTTCCTCCTTCAAGGCAAACCCCGAAGGAGAACGGTCTCTCTTGGACTTCTTCTTACGCCGGCGGCCAAACCTCTCCCACTGGAAGGCAGACCACTCCCTACACTCACAGCACATGTTCTCCTGGTCACACCGTCGGCCCCGACACTGAGGGCAAAGGGTGTGAGGGTCCGTAGCTACGGCCGACATAAAAGTCCCACAAGGGCGGCCGGCAACACCAGGGCATGTACGCATTGTAAAATAATAATAATGAAGGTCAACTTCCAACCAACACACAAGCTGTAGAAAGAAAAAGCAGAAAAATTAAAGGCTGTCACGAGGATGATGAACAGACACGTCTGATCACCGCCGAGCCAAAAGTGTGTGGGGGGGGAGGGGTAGCAAGCTACCCTTCCCCTACCCCCCGCTAACTAGCGCGGGGGTAATTAACCCTCGTTAAAACTATTGCCTCGTCATTTTAGCTGCGCTAAAAGGTAAACTTAATGTAAATAGCGTGGTTTGTATTTCGGTTACGGAACAAATTGTATTTCAGACAGATAAAAATCATTGGTTCTATTGTAGTTTATTACAGGGTAATGTAACCTAGGGAAAAAACTCGATGGAGCGGGTGCCCGAGAGCAAGAAGGTCTCCAGGGCCTTCCTATTGGTCTCCTTGGACAAGTCCTCCGAGCGCAATAGGATGCCCAGAGATCCTAGCCAAAAGTCCAGCCACGAAGTGGCCTGCATGGCACACTTAGCGACCTTCTCGTGGCTAAGGATCTCTGCCGCCGAGAACGACACCTGCCGGACAGAGAGCTTCTCAAGGGAAACTCCCTTCGCCAGCTCCTCCACAGAGTGATGGAGAGGAAGAGCGAGGTTGGGCTCACCCAGAATGTCGAAATACCTCCTCTGCTGAAGACGAGGAGGAGGGATGAGCTTGTTCCCGGCAGCGGAACGACTGGAGGAGGCAACAAGCGCGAGCTGAGCGTTGGCCCTAGCTCTGGCACTCTTCAGACCCCGAGACCAGGGCAGAGCCGCACTGGACTTCGGGGCCTTCCGAACGTCAAACACTTCATCCAAGATCGTGTGTTTGCCTTCACGGGGGGCGATGACTGGATCCATAAGCCCGTTAAGTTGCCTTATCAGGCTTAGGACCCGCCATTAGGCATGTTCGGATTCCTGCTGTTCTCCTCCCTGTGGGCTGGCAGCTAAGTCTCCTGCCCCAGGGATCTCTTCCTGGGGTGAAACGTGGACATTCCCCCGGGTAGCCGTGGGTTCCTGGCGAATCCTTGAAGATTTCGAGACGGTCTTGGAGTCCTTGGATTCCCTCCTGGGAGGGATACAGGATCCCAAAAAAAAAGGTTAGAGGGGCCCCTTCCTCACGAGATGATTCTCCTCCATGAAGCGAAGTCTCCCCCCTTGGTGCCGAGGGGAAGACTACCGCCCCACTGGACTCACCCGAGGACGGAAAGGCCTCGTCCACGGGAGAAGGAGAAAGCACTCGAGCAGGAGAAGGGGCCTTCGCGACCGACCTCTTGGGAACCAACTTCACCCTGGGGGAATTCACCACGAAGTCCACTCCTCTCTTTCTCTTCAGCGTAGGAGAGACAGCCGTTGGTTTGTTACCCTGGTCGGCGAGTGCTGGTTTCATAACCCTCACTAACGCCCGCGCCAGAGGACCAAACCAAGTCTGTTGCTCCAAGGACACAGAGTCCGAAATCCTCGCTAAAGGGAAAGGGATCGGGCGATCCTTTGGAGTGGACACCACAGTACCTGCCTGAAAAGAAGGTGGGGAAGAATGATGTACTAACCTCTCCTCAGTAATATCCTTTTCCTGCACTACAATCCTGTGTTTGGGTGGAGGCGATCCCGAGCGTTGTCTAGGAACACGCATTCCTGCTGCTACCACCGGCTGCGGAATTCGCCGCGAACAATGATCGCGCGAGGGCGAACGGTCGCGCGGGCGAGCGGTCGCGCGGGCGAGCGATCGCGCGGGCGCGCTGTGGATGATCGCGCGGGCGCGCTGTGGATGATCGCGCGGGCGCGTAGGCGAGCGGTCGCGCGGGCGAGTGGGCGCGAGGGTGGGCAGGTGAATGAGCGCGTGTCCGAGGCGGCGAACGAAAGCGTTGGCGCGATGGAGAGGAAACGCGCTGCCGCGTGGGTGAGGAAGATCGCTGGCGATGTAGATCAACAGGCGATCGGTGGTGAGCTGGCGAGCGCTGACGCGCAGGTGGGCGATGGCGCGTTGTGGCATGGTGACGCGTTGGCGAGTGATAGCGAGCAGCACGCGCCGGTGAGCGATCGTGCGATGGCGAGCTAGTAGCTGGCGAACCATGTCCCTTCATAACCTCCGGTTGACGAAGCGTTGGAGAACGTGTGCGCGCAGGCTGTAAAACACGCGGACGGTCCGGAGATCGCCGAGAAACAGGTGATCGCTGACGCGTAGGAGAACGCCGGTGAATAGTCGATACCAAAATCGCCTGTGCGCGCTGATGAGCAGGTGAACGCTGGCAAGCAGGTGAACGCTGGCGAGCAGGTGAACGCTGGCGCGTAGGCGATCGTTGACGCGTGGGAGAACGCTGGCGAAAAGGCGATACTAAAATCGCTTGTGCGTGCTGGCGAGCAGGTGAACGCTGGCGAGCAGGTGATCGCTGGCGAGCAGGTGATCGCTGGCGCGTAGGTGATCGCTGGCGAGCAGGAGATTGGTGGGGAGCAGGAGATCGCTGGCGAGCAGGTGATCGCTGGCGCGTAGGTGATCGCTGGCGAGCAGGAGATCGCTGGCAAGCAGGAGGGCGACGCGAGAGATCCTGTGAAGGGACAGGTGGCGCGGAGCGTTCACAACAGGAAGATCGCGGGCGCGTTGGCGAACATGTGCTTTCGACACACACGCTGGGGAACGTGAACGATGTTGCGTAGCCACAGGATGAGAGAGCTCAGGAGACTGATGACGTGCAGGGAGCTCAACAGGAACTGTAGGATGGTCAGAGACCGCAGGGCGATGATCCTCAAATGAGCGCTGACGCTCAGAAGAGAGCTGACGAGCAGGAGAGTGCTGACGAGGAGGGCGAACATCAGGAGAGCGCCGACGAGCAGGAGAGCCTTGACGAGCAGGAGAGCGCCGACGAGCAGGAGAGCGCTGACGAGCAGGAGAGCGCCTGTGCGCTAGCACTGCCCGTGGAAGGGAAGAATCCCTTTGCCCCGAAGGGACCGTTGCCCGTCGGGTGACGAGTTCCCCAGAAGCTGAAGATCTGGCAGGAGTTGGAGAACGGTCTGCAGAGAGGTCCAATGGAGACGGAGCTGAAGGCTTAGGCCGACGAGGAGAGTCCCCTTCGGAGGAAGAAGATCCAAAAAGGCGCCTCTTAACCCCCTTATAAGGCAAAGGGAGGCCCTTGCGACGCAGCGGACGGTGAGCCTTACGGCGGAGGCGGCCTCGGGGAAGATCATCAGGACCATCGGTCCTCCGAAGGGGAGTCTCAGTCAAAGCACTTCCCTTAGAAGGAAGCTGAGCAGCAGAAGAGCCCGAAGGACTCACTTCCCCCTTCGAAGGATGTACGGAAGGGGGAGGAGAGCCCTCAGCACCGTCATCCTCAACTGCACCTGCGGAGGATTGCCCAGCCACGTCGGAGGCCTCTGCCACCACGACGTCGACGATACACAGAGGGTCTACCTCTGCTACCGCCGGCGACTGCTTAACGGCGGCCCCCAACGAGACAAGGTCAATAAAGGCGACCCTGGAGGGCAAGCCCTTAAGCCCCAGGGAAGACCAAATCTGCAAGAGATCATCATTAGTTAAAGCATTATCAACAACCTCCCCTGGAGGAGGAGGGGGAACCGCCCCGCTATGGGAGGCGACGCCCTCTCCCCCCACCCAAGGTCGGGAAACAGAACTAGGGCCTGCGCTACCACTCGGCCGACTCTCCTTAGGAGCCGGACGAGGGGGAGCTTCGGAGGAGGTTTGGGCGGCGGAAGAAGAATCCCGAGAACCTTCCTCCTTCAAGGCAAACCCCGAAGGAGAACGGTCTCTCTTGGACTTCTTCTTACGCCGGCGGCCAAACCTCTCCCACTGGGAGGCAGACCACTCCCTACACTCACAGCACATGTTCTCCTGGTCACACCGTCGGCCCCGACACTGAGGGCAAAGGGTGTGAGGGTCCGTAGCTACGGCCGACATAAAAGTCCCACAAGGGCGGCCGGCAACACCAGGGCATGTACGCATTGTAAAATAATAATAATGAAGGTCAACTTCCAACCAACACACAAGCTGTAGAAAGAAAAAGCAGAAAAATTAAAGGCTGTCACGAGGATGATGAACAGACACGTCTGATCACCGCCGAGCCAAAAGTGTGTGGGGGGGGAGGGGTAGCAAGCTACCCTTCCCCTACCCCCCGCTAACTAGCGCGGGGGTAATTAACCCTCGTTAAAACTATTGCCTCGTCATTTTAGCTGCGCTAAAAGGTAAACTTAATGTAAATAGCGTGGTTTGTATTTCGGTTACGGAACAAATTGTATTTCAGACAGATAAAAATCATTGGTTCTATTGTAGTTTATTACAGGGTAATGTAACCTAGGGAAAAAACTACTTATATCTATAGAAAAAGGTCTGTTCTCTTCGAAAATGACACTCATTCCTGTCGGAAATGAATAATTTCAGAAATATATAAGTTAACATTACATTGCTAAAGTTAGCATGCGCAGCTCAACATTACCACCTCTTGGGTAAAGTTTTACTGTATTACAGATTCTGATTTCGAACAGAAAATATATGTTTTCCCGTAGTAAATAACGTGATTTGACCGAATCTGACCTTCATTTCAACCGCAAACAAACAGAACAACCCATTCGACTAACTTTAAGTTGCCGAACTGGTTGCTGTTATTACGGATGAAATGAAGGTGAAAACTGGTTAAATAACGTTATTTTCTACAGGAAAACATATATTTCCTGTTAAAATTATTAAATATAATCACTATTGTTATATATGTTGTGTTAAAATGTTTAAATATAATAACTTGTTCAACGGTGTCACTTCACTCACGCATGTACTGAGAACGGTAACATTAGAAACATTACCAATGATATAGTGTTACCAACATTGGGTGGGATTGTTATCGTTGCCAATGTTACGGTAATATTAACATGTGTATTTTAAAGGCTTTTTCCATATACTGCTTACACAATATATAAAAAGTACAAAAAGGATACAGAACCTAACAACCCCACCTAACCTAACCTAGTAGTTCCCAGGTCACAAACCTCACGTATTTACTGGGAACGGTAAAATTAGCCACGTTACGAATGATAAACAGCGTTACCAATGATAAGGTGACATTACTAGCGATAGTAATGCTAGATATTACCATGCATATTTTAAATAATTTTTCCATATACACTTTACACAATATATAAAAAGTACAAAAAGGGTAAAACCTAACAAACCAACCTAACCTAACCTAGGGGTTCCCAGGTCACAAACCTCACGTATGTACTATGAACGATAAAATTAGCAACATTACCAATGATACACAGTTTTAACAAGGTTACAAAGGCATTGCTAACGATATCAATGCTACGGTAATTTTATCATGTGTATTTTAAAGAATTGTTCCCTATACACTTTACACAATATATAAAAAGGTACAAAAAGGGTACAGAACCTAACAAACCCACCTAACCTAACCTAGAAGTTAACAGGTCACAAACCCAATATAATGACTTTTGTTGAATGACTTACCTTTGTGACCGGGACGGCGAGACTTACGGATCTTCCATGGGGGTAGGCGACTTTTTCCCAAAAATGTACATTTATAAGCAGTAACAGTATAACCACACCGACGTTTCTTTATGGTTTTAGATATCTTGGTTTGGGTATTTCAGTAAAATACGTGAATGTCTTTCCTCTAAGATAGGAAGGAACGGCACATGGGGCACTGTAAACGAGGTATTACTTTGTGTGCTCTAAGGAAATTATCAACATTGGATGTCGAATCATAAAAATCACCATGGAATTTAGCAAATGCTTTTAGGTATGGAATACTGCAGCCGTTACAAGTTTCTATAACTTCCTCCATCGCAAACTACGAAAAATGGAGTTTTTATGATAAAACAAAGTTTTATGAATACTTACCTGGCAGTTATATATATATAGCTGAGTCTTCGACTGCGGCAGAATTTAATCGAAAATCGCGGCAACCGCCTTGTGGTGGTTGTGTGGTTAGATGGTTAACAACCCTTACAGGGTGGTACTTGGAATCATTCCCGTTTTCTGTTCCTCAGATTATCTTTGCCCAACCTGTATCCTGAGGGGAGGTGGGTGGGCTTTAATATATATATATAACTGCCAGTTAAGTATTCATAAAACTTTGTTTTATCATAAAAACTCCATTTTTATGAATAGAACTTACCTGGCAGTTATATATATATATATATATATATATAGCTGATTCACACATTTGGAGGAGGGAAACAGACAGAAAAACAAAGTTGGGGAAACAACAAAAGAGTTGTAGGAGAACAAACACCTCGATTCCTTACCTGCTAAGGTAGCTGACTTCAAAGGTAACTGCCTCTAGAGTCGCTTTCCCTTAGGAGTGTTCAGCCAGGAGTAGACCTGCTACGCTGCAAACAACTCAATCGAGTCTGTCAAAGGGGTAGTACCAACAACTTGACTAGACTTCAGAAAACTACCTTCCCATACAAAAAAACCTGCAACCTTACTAAAGCTAACCACCTAACCTTGCAGAAATAGATATAAACTATCTATCTGGACTGAGGGAACCGTACCACAAGACGAGGACCTCAGACAACCATAAAAAACACAAACCCATATACAAGTACATAAACTAAGGTTGAGTGGGGGTAGTAACTCCTTTGCCTAATACAGAAGCCGCAGCTACGTATGGGCCCAAGGTATAACACTTGTCATAGTCCACTCTTACCTCTCTGAGGTAATGAGAAGCAAAGACAGAGTTGCTCCTCCAGAACGTTGCGTCCATGATCTGCTTAACTGACATATTTTTCCGGTATGCCAGCAAAGCAGCAATGGCCCTTACTTCGTGAGCCCGTACTTTTAACAGGGGGAAGTTTTCTTCCTCACAAAAGAGGTGGGCTTCCCTAATAGTTTCCCTCAGGAAAAAGGACAAAGAGTTCTTTGACAGGGGTTTTTGAGGATCCTTCACCAAACACCATAAGGAGTTGGAAGCACCCCTCACGCTCTTAGTGTGGGCCAAAAAAGCCTTGAGAGCCCTAACCAGGCAGAGGAGGCTTTCCTGTTCCTGACCTACTAGATTCGTGAGGTTAGGGACTTCAAAAGTCCTGGGCCAGGGTTTCGAAGGGTTCTCATTCTTGACGAGAAAGTCGAACCTCAAGGCACAAACCGCTCCATTTAGGGTGAAGCCTACACGCTTCTCGATTGCCTGGAACTCGCTGATCCTCCTGGCAGTCGCTAGAGACAAAAGGAAGAGGGTTTTCTTAGTCACATCTCGCAGAGAAGCTTGCGAGATAGGCTCAAACTTCCTGGAGCACAGAAACTTAAGAACCACATCCAGGTTCCAAGAAGGGGGTCTTAAGTGCACCTGCTTCGTTGTCTCAAAAGACCTAATGAGGTCCTGCAAGTCCTTATTCTGAGATAACTCTAAGCCTCTATGCCTAAAGACGGTTGAGAGCATGCTCCTGTATCCTTTAATGGTAGATACAGCCAGCTTAGCATCCTGCCTGAGGTACAAAAGAAAGTCTGCAATCTGGCTTAGAGGTAGAGGATGAGGAAACCTTGCGCCTCCTGCACCAAACTCTAAAGGTCTCCCACTTTGACTGGTACTCTTTGTGAAGAGATCCTCCTTGCCCTGGCAATAGCTTTCGCCGCTTGTGCCGAAAAGCCTCGAGATCTAACGAGCTTCTCGACAGTCTGAAGGCAGTCAGATTGAGAGCGAGGGGGTTTTGGTGAAATCTCTCGAAGTGGGGTTGTCTGAGAAGATCTGGACTTGCCGGGAGTCTTCTTGGAAAGTCCATCAGCAACCCTACCACTTCGGTGAACCATTCCCTCGCAGGCCAGAATGGAGCCACTAGGATCATTCGTCCCGAATCGAGGAGAGCGAATTTCCTGACAACCAGATGGATGATCTTGAACGGGGGAAAGGCATACATGTCCAGCCCCGTCCAATCCATCAAGAAGGCGTCCACTGCAACAGCTTCCTCGTCCGGGACTAGGGAGCAGTAGTTGGGGATCCTCTTGTTTAGACCGGAGGCGAAAAGGTCTATTACTGGTCTGCCCCACAACTTCCAGAGGCTCCGACATACATGCGGGTTGAGAGTCCACTCTGTAGGAAGGACTTGTCCCCTCCTGCTGAGCATGTCTGGCCTGATGTTTCTCTGCCCTTGAACAAACCTTGTCAACAGCTGGGTCTCGTTCTCGTTCGCCCAAAGGAGAAGCTCTCTCGCAGTTGAGAACAGAGAGAGGGAGTGAGTTCCCCCTTGCTTCCTTATGTACGCGAGAGCTGTGGTGTTGTCGGAATTGATCTCCACAGTCTTTCCCGACACCGAGGTTTTGAAGGCCTTGAGCCCTAACAAAATGGCCATCAATTCCTTCCTGTTGATATGCCAACTGACCTGACTCCCTTCCCAAATACCTGAGACCTCTCTGTTCCCTAGTGTTGCTCCCCAGCCTGACTCGGACGCGTCTGAGAATAACACTAGGTCGGGGTTCTTCTTGAACAAGGAGATCCCTTTTCCCAACAGAGCTGGGTCCAGCCACCACATTAAAAGATCCTTGATCTCTGTCGGAATGGGAAAAGAAAAAGAGTCCTCCTGGATCTTTCTGTTCCAAACCTTTGCGAGGAAGTGTTGCAGAGGCCTTAGGTGCAGTCTCCCCAAAGGGACAAACTGCTCCAGGGAGGATAGAGTTCCCAGCAGACTCATCCACTCCTTCGCTGAGCATTCCTGCTTCCTCAAAAAGTCTTTGACTTTGTCCAGGCACCTGGTCTGCCTCTCCTGGGAGGGAGAAGCCTGAAAAAGAACTGAATTCAGAACTATCCCCAAATAGAGAATAGTCTGATTCGGCTCGGTCTGAGACTTCCCCCAGTTGACGATGAGTCCCAGGTCCTGAGTGATCGTATAAGTTTTCATTAGGTCCTCCAGACATTTCTCTTTCGACTGTGACCGGATCAGCCAGTCGTCTAGATAGAAGGAGACCCTTATCCCCTCCTGGTGTAACCAGCCTGCCACATTCGCCATTAGTCTGGTGAAAACTTGGGGAGCTGAGCTGAGACCGAAGCAAAGTGCCCTGAACTGGAAGCACTTGCCCTGGAACACAAACCTCAGATATCTCCTCGAAGACGGATGAATGGGGATGTGAAAATAAGCGTCCTGCAGGTCGAGAGAAACCATCCAGTCTCCTGGACGAACTGCAGCCAGCACTGACTGAGTCGTCTCCATGGAGAACTTTGTTTTCTCCACGAAGGCATTCAGAGAGCTGACATCTAGGACTGGTCTCCATCCACCCGAGTTCTTGGGAACCAGAAACAGGCGATTGTAAAACCCTGGGGAGGCGAGGTCTTGAACTGGCTCTATTGCTCTCTTGACCAACATCTGGTCGACTAGCTCCAGAAGAGCCTCTCATTTCCCCGCGTCGGTGTACTGAGCCACTAAGGCTAGGGGAGAGTCTGAGAGAGGTGGTTTCTTTAAAAAGGGGATCTTGTAACCTTCCTTGACGACTGAGAGGGACCAGGTGTCCGCCCCTCTCCTTTTCCAAAACTGCCAAAAACGAGACAGTCTTGCCCCTACTGGTGTCTGGAGGACTTCCATCTCATTTTTTGGACCGGGGCCTAAACGCACCCCTGCTGGTCCTTGGCCCTGACTCTTGTCTTCTCCCCCTAAAATCCGCTCTCGATCCTGCCCCGAAAGGGCTGTTGAAACTTCTTCTCATCCTGCTTCAGAGGAGCAGGAGCAACAGGTAAGGTCTTTCTAGCCGACCGAGACAAAAGGTCCTGAGTAGCCTTCTGAGCCAGAGAAAGGGAGATATCTCTGACCAGAGATTCAGGAAAAAGATGACGTGAAAAAGGGGCGTAAAGTAGCTCCGACTTCTGGGCAACAGTCACAGATCTAGAGGTGAAGGAGCACAAAAGGGCCCTCTTCTTTAAGACCCCTGCTGAGAAAAGGGAAGCCAATTCATTAGCTCCATCCCTTAGAGCTTTGTCCATGCAGGACATGATACTCGTCAGGTCCTTCGTGTCCTCCAGGAGTTCAGACTTCCTGGCCAGAGTCCCGAGAGACCAGTCCAGGAAGCTGAAAACCTCGAAAACCCTGAAAATTCCCTTGACGAGGTGATCAAACTCCGACATGGACCACATCACCTTGGCAGAGTTTAAAGCATGCCTTCTTGCTGAGTCCACAAGAGCCGAGAAGTCACCTTGGGAGGAGGAAGGTACTCCTAACCCCAAAGGTTCCCCTGTCTCATACCACATACCGGCCTTGGAAGCGAGCCGAGACGGTGGAAAAGAAAAGGTGGTCTTGACAGCTTGTCTCCGTTCCTTCATCCAATCATCCACTTTAGCGAGAGCTTTCCTGGCCGAAATTGAAAGTTTCATTTTGATGAAGGCCGAAGACTTAGCAGCTTTCTTCCTGGTAAATTGAGACTGAGGAGAACGAGGGGCCGAAGGTTGAAATTCCTCCCCATAAAGTTCCAAAAGAGAGCGAGAAAGAACCTTGTAATCACTAGAAGAGTCGGTAGGTTTTCCTTCCTCTTCCGAAATATCTTCGAGGTCCTGCTCAAGGATAACATCCCGAAGAATTGGGCTGCCAGCAGTCTGGCAGCGAGAGCTGTTTGAATCCTGGCGCCGAGCGCCGCTAACATCCAGTCGGCGAGAAGCGGTATCGTCACGATGACGAGGGGCAGTATCGTCACGATGACGAGAAACGGAAGCGTCCTGAAGATGCAGGCTGCCTTCGCCTTGAAAATGCAGACTGCATTCATCCTGTTTCCTAAGAAACGAGGCAGTAACGTCCAGGCGTTTCGAAAGGGAAACGGAATCGTCACGGCGCCGAGAACGAGAGGCAGTATCGTCCTGGCGCCGGGAGAGGGGGGAAGGAAATTCCTGACAGCGTGCCGATGAAGAGGGTGTGCGTTGTCGTACGGCCGACGAAGTGCGCAGAGGTTTCTTGGGAGAGATACTAAAATCTCTCTTAGAAGATCTCTTAACAGGCAAAGAGACGTCCTTACGTCTGACGGACTGAGAAGGGTGGCTGAAAGCTTTAACTAACGATGAAAGTTGTTCCTGCATAACAACCATGAAAGCTTTAGCAACCTCCGCTGGCTCTCGCGGTGCCGAAGACGGCAGTTGTCGTACGGCTTGACTGGGAGCGCTGGCAGAAGAAGTAGGGAGTCTAGCAGGATTAACTGGGCTAAGGACTCTCTGTTTTGCCCTTTTAACAGGAACATCGAAATCGTCTTCCGAAGGATCAGGGTCTCTGCTACTCGAACCGGGAGAGGAAGAGCGAGACTGCACGTCCCGGTTCCACCCTCTCTTCATTGGTCTTGATTCGTAACGCCAATTACGTCTGGGAGAACGATCAGGCGAAGACACAAACGTAACCGACACGCCTTTCCTACGGCGGTCAAGAGCAGCCTGGGAGATCGCAACAGGACTGTCTGAGGCGACGACTGACCGAGGATAAGCACCTCTCACCCCCTTTCGGCTTTCGACGTACCTTCTCCCTTGGTCCTGGGAGCTTGGTAGAGGTCTAGACCTAGGGATATGACAGATTCGATCAGTTGCCACCTCCACTGCACTTTCACAAGCACTAATTTCACCTACACCCTTACCTTTAAAGGCCTCCAACTGTGCTTTAATGGCCTCCAATTCAGCAGCTAATTTAGCATACCCAGGGTCATCCGTAGGCACAGATCCTGTAGAAGGGGCAGGAGTCACTACAAATGGGGAAGGAATACCTTCCAAAGGGGTTACAAGCAAAGGGTCAATAGATAAATCTAAGCTAGGCTCACTAGCAGACTTTGACTTTGATTTAGCTCTTCTAACTCTATCAATCTCAAGTTTGCGCACATGGCGCTTCATAGCTAACCAATCATCATCACTTAAAACCTCGCATTCCTTGCACTTATTATCTAAAGCACATTCAAACCCCCTGCAACCCATACAGATAGTGTGAGGGTCAACCGAAACTTTCGGCAACCTCACCTTGAAAATATCATTCGCACAAACACGATAATGAATTTTCTCACTCATGATAATAAAGGAAAAGACAAAAAACAAAAACAACACGATTGTCAAATCCCAACACAGTGTACTTCACCAAAAAACGAAGTCCAAAAAGGCGATGAAGGGAAAGCGATCCGAAAAAACTCTGAAAGGCGGACCAACGATGTTGTCGATCCGGCCGGCAGAGATAATCTGGGGAACAGAAAACAGGAATGATTCCAAGTACCACCCTGTAAGGGTTGTTAACCATCTAACCACACAACCACCACAAGGCGGTTGCCGCGATTTTCGATTAAATTCTGCCGCAGTCGGAGACTCAGCTATATATATATAACTGCCAGGTAAGTTCTATTCATAAAAAATAAATCTCACTTGAAATGACGGACACCTTACTAGGACAAAGGTTTCCAGGGAAAAGGATTTGGCGGAAGGGGTATGAATAGACCACTTGAAGAGATAAAGGGAGGGGGTAGGGAAATATTTAACTGACAACCCCCTTGCGCAAACTTTGAATACGTATGGGTTAGTGATTGGTTAACGGGAAAACAACGGAGTCTAAAGGGTAAACACGAATGAACTGGAATGGGAAACTTGTCCAGAGCAAGTATTTATGTGAAATCGGGGTGTGACAAGGTAATAACAAAAGAAATAAAAGCAATATAGGAAGTTAAAATGGAATGTATGATAAATAATATTTAATGGGAATATAAAATACTGTAAGGTGATTTTATAAGGTATCGGATAATAAAACGAGTAATTCTTGGGTCAAACGTAATATGTATACAAGGGTATTACATAACTAATCAAGAGAGACTTGAACAGAGCTGGTAGAGATACGAATAGTTACATTTCACGATTAGAGAAGAAGAAATCCTATTGGTGGAGGAAAAGTCTCTCCGCAGGGAGGCGGGGTTTTTGCGCAGAAGGTCGAAACCTGCTATGCACGAACGGGAGCGTTTACAACCAGCAAGTAGAATGAGAAAAATTAAATGAAAAACACTGCTAATGTTAGCATGTTATGCTAACATTTGATCTACATCAGACGGCAGCACTGGTTACTGTATATTTTCATGAGACATAGTCTTTGCAACGGCGCCTCCAAAGTTTATCCAGTTATACTGTTTTGTCTTTTTCTCCGATTATTATACATCCCAGAAGGTAATGTATAGAAAAGAAAAGGCTTGTTTTACGTTTATATATCGTTTCCCCAGTATGTTTTCCCCACCCAAAACCCCTGAGTTTCCACTGGGGGTCCCCCATTATCGTGGGATATAAATATATATATATATTTCTTGAACTATTCATTTGTGACAGGAACGAGTGTCATTTTCGAAGAGAGAGTAATTTTTCCCATAAGAAAAAGTAGTTTTTTCCCTAGGTTACATTGCCCTGTAATACCATAATAAAGGTTTTATTGTAATTTACTACATGGCAATGTAACCTAGGAAAACAACTACTTTTTCTTATAGAAAATTTACGCTCTCTTCGAAAATGACACTCGTTCCCTTCGCAAATGAATAGTTTCAGAAATATATATACATCTATATCCTACGATAATGGGGGACCCCCAGTGGTAACTTGGGGTTTTGGGTGGGGAAAACATACTGGGGAAACCATATATAATCGTAAAACAAGTCTTTACTTCTCTATACATTACCTTCTTTAATGTATTATAATCGGAGGAAAATACAAAACAGTATATCTGGATAAACTTTGGAGGCGCCGTTGAAAAGATTATTTCATGAAAAAATACAGTAACCAGTGCTGCCAACGTTTGATGTAGATCAAATGTTAGCATTCCATGCTAACATTAGCACCCGTACGTACGTACGTTCGTGCATACCAGTTTTCGACCTGCGCAAAAATCCCTCCCCTTGCGCAGAAGCTTTTCCCCCTCCAATTACTCGTTTTATTATCGTATAACTTTTAAAATCATCTCATTTTATATTCCCATTCAATATTATTTATCATACATTCCATTTTATCTTCCTATATTGGGTTTATTTCTTTTGTTATTTCCTTTTCACTCCCCGGTTTAACATAAATACTTGCTCTGGACTAGTTTCCCTATCCAGTTCATTCATGGTAAAATCATCTCATTTTATATTCCGTTTCAATATTTATCATACATTCCATTTTATCTTCCTATATGGTTTTTATTTCTTTTGTTATTTCCTTTTCACTCCCCAGTTTCACATAAATACTTTCTCTGGACTAGTTTCCCTATTTAGTTCATTCATGTTTACCCTCTAGATTCCATTGTTTTTCCCTTAACCAATCACGAACCGATACGTATTCAAAGTTTACACAAGGGGGTTGTCAACTGATATTTCCCTACCCCACTTCCTTTATCTCTTTGAGTGGTCTGTTCATACCCCTTCCACCAAATCCTTTTCCCTTGAAACCTTTGTCCTAGTAAGGTGTCCGTCATTTCAAGTGAGATTTATTTTTTCGTATTTTGCAATGGAGGAAGTTATAGAAACTTGTAACAGCTGCAGTATTCCGTACCTAAAAGCATTTGCTAAATTCCATGGTGATTTTTATGATTCTTCAACCAATGTTGATAATTTCCTGAAAGCCCACAACATAATTCCTCAACTCTTACAGTGCCCCAAGTGCCGTTTTCTCCTATCTTTCAGGAAAGTCATTCACGTGTTTTATGGTAATACCGAAACCAACATACCTAAAACCAAAAAGAGACGTCGTTGTGGTTATACCGTTAATTCTTATAAAGGTACATTTTTGGGAAAAAGTCGTCTACCCTCATGGAAGATATTAATTGCAAACCACTTTTTACATAAGCATTGGCCCCACAACCATCCTCATCTTAGTCATAGGAGTTAAGCCGTCAGTCTCACCCTCCTGTGACCCGCAAGTTTCGACGTCTTTTTCACAAAGGTAAGTCATTCCTCAATAGTCATTATATGTGTTTTGTGACCGGGGAACTCCTAGGTTAGGTTAGGTGGGTTTGTTGGGTTCTGTGCCCTTTTTGTACTTTTTATATATTGTGTAAAACATATATGGAAAAATTATTTAAAATACGTTTGGAAATATCTAACATTACTATCGCTAGTAATGTCACCGTACCGTTGGTAACTCTGTGTATCTTTCGCAACATGGAGAATTTTACCGTTCTCGGTAAATACCTGAGGTTTGTGACCTGTCATACTACTAGGTTAGGTTAGGTGGGTTTGTTAGGTTCTGTGCCCTTTTTGTACTTATTATATACAGTGGTACCTCTACATACGAATTTAATCCGTTCCACAACCGACTTCGGATGTAGAAAATGTTTGGATGTAGAAACGAATTTTCCCATAAGAATACATTGAAATAGCATTAATCCGTGGTTGATCTCAAAAACCTATGATAACTCCTTAATAAATTACTACACATAATTACACGACAATATGCACTCTAAATTAGATAATAGACACGTAAAAAAGAATAATTATCAAGAAATAATAAATAAAGAAACGGGTTTTTAGCGTCACTTTACCTTAGAAAGTCCAGCGCAGGTGTTTTTCTTGCTACGCAGAGGAGACGGACGGGCGAGGAGGAGGTAGAGAGGTTGACTACGATAAACGTACACTACCGTAACTTATTCTAACTTACACTAAGTGAACTTTAACCTAACTTAGCTTATTTATTTTTTTAATTTTTATATTTTATATTTTTTTTTACATTTTCTTTTATTCTTTTTGATGATTAATTTTAATCACTTTCACTCTACACTTAAAATTGACTCAATTTTTTTCTCTTCAATCTTTGCCGTTTTCTTTGTTTCACTTTCTTTCGCTTCACTCTTTGCAGTTTTCTTTGAACCACTTCCTTCCTCTTTATCACGAGTTTGCTTCGTAGTTTTTTTTAAAGAAGCTATCGATAGAAAGTTGGTTGGTACAGCTTTTCAGAATGTTTCGAAAATAAATTAGGGAAACATCATCAAACTGCGCAACTACACGACAAACCTGCAATTTCTTTGGATGGTATTTGTCGATGAAGTCGACCACGTCTTGATATTTTCCTAACACCTCTTTTATTTGCGCCGAACCTAACACATGTTCTACCTCCTCGATCCCTTCCTTGTCATCACTCATGTGCTCAGACATAGCATGGAGTTCCTTGAGCTCCTCTATAGTAAGTTCGTCGTGATGATCTTTTGCAAATTCACTCACACGGAAGCCACGCTCATGCTTTTCAATAATTCCTTGCTTTACTTCTAAAGAAAGCATTTCCTTATTCCTTTTCTCACCACTACCACTACCACTTGCGAAACTAAGCCTTTTAGGACCCATGATTTACGTAAAATACCGTAAAAGGATGAACGTAAAAAATCACGATTAAAACACAGTTAATAGCAGAACACACAGGGCACAACCACACGAAGCCGACGAGAACAGAGGAATGTCCCAAGCCCTGCTAATTGAGGGTCCCTCCGAGGTAGAAATGCTGCCTTCTATCGGCGGAAATAACAAATACATCCGGCGCTATGAGTACCATCTACGTGCACGGGTATTGTTTACTTCGGGTGTCGAAAAAAATTCGGGTGTAGAGTAGGAACGTGTTCGAATTGTACTTCGCGTGTCGAAAAATTCGGATACAACCGGTACGACGAAAATTGCTTACTTCGTGTGTCGAAATAAAATTCGGGTGTAGAGTCGAAAAATTGCTCAAATTTTACTTCGGATGTTGAAAAATTCGGATGTAGATACGTTCGTGTGTAGAGGTTCCACTGTATTAAGTAAAACTTATATGGAAAAATCATTTAAAATACGTATGGAAATATCTAGCATTGCTATCGTTAGTAATGTCATCGTGCCATTGGTAACTCTGTGTACCATACGTCAACATTGGTAACACTGTGTATCATTGGTAACGTTGCTAATGTTATCGTTCGCAGTACATACGTAAGGGAAGTGACACCGTTGAACAAGTGCTTATATTTAATTATTTTAACACAACATATATGACAACCATTTTAACAGAAAATATATGTTAAAATGTTATTTTTATAATAAAATAAATTTTTGAATATACTTACCCGGTGATTATATAAGCTGCAGCTCTGCTGCTCGACAGAAAACTCTACGTTCAAAATCCGCCAGCGATCGCCATGCAGGTAGGGGGTGTACATCAACAGCGCCATCTGTCGGGCAGGTACTCAGTACTCAATGTAAACACAGAACTCAATTTTCTCCTCGGTCCACTGGGTCTCTATTGGGGAGGAAGGGAGGGTCCTTTAATATATAATCACCGGGTAAGTATATTCAAAAATTTATTTTATTATAAAAATAACATTTTTCAATATTAAACTTAGCCGGTGATTATATAAGCTGATTCACACCCAGGGGGGTGGGTAGAGACCAGCAATAATTGTTTACATTATTATGAGCTAAGGATTTTTTATTTCATTTTAGCAGTTATTCAAAATAACAAACATAAAATAAATAAGTACCTGGTAAGGAAGTCGACTTGAACAATTACTCTGCCTTTTTAAGTACGTCTTCCTTACGGAGCCTCGCGATCCTCTTAGGATGCTGAGCGACCCCTAGGAGCTGAAGTATCAAGGGTTGCAACCCATACTACAGGACCTCATCAAAACCTCTAATCTAGGTGCTTCTCAAGAAAAGAATTTGACCACCCGCCAAATCAACCAGGATGCGAAAGGCTTCTTAGCCTTCCGGACAACCCAAAAACAACAATAAAAAACATTTCAAGAGAAAGATTAAAAAGGTTATGGAATTAGGGGAATGTAGTGGTTGAGCCCTCACCCACTACTGCACTCGCTGCTACGAATGGTCCCAGGGTGTAGCAGTTCTCGTAAAGAGACTGGACATCTTTAAGATAAAAAGACGCGAACACTGACTTGCTTCTCCAATAGGTTGCGTCCATTATACTCTGCAGAGATCTATTTTGTTTAAAGGCCACTGAAGTTGCGACAGCTCTAACTTCATGTGTCCTTACCTTCAGCAAAGCTTGGTCTTCCTCACTCAGATGGGAATGAGCTTCTCGTATCAACAGTCTGATATAATAAGATAAGGCATTCTTTGACATGGGCAAAGAAGGTTTCTTAATAGAACACCATAAAGCTTCTGACTGTCCTCGTAAAGGTTTAGTTCGTTTTAAATAGAACTTAAGAGCTCTAACAGGGCATAAGACTCTTTCTAGTTCATTTCCAACCATATTTGAAAGGCTTGGAATATCGAACGATTTCGGCCAAGGACGAGAAGGTAGCTCGTTTTTGGCTAGAAAACCAAGCTGTAAAGAACATGTAGCCGTTTCAGATGAAAATCCGATGTTCCTGCTGAAGGCGTGAATCTCACTGACTCTTTTAGCTGTGGCCAAGCAAACCAAGAAAAGAGTCTTTAAAGTGAGATCTTTAAAGGAGGCTGATTGTAGCGGCTCGAACCTTTCTGACATAAGGAATCTTAGTACCACGTCTAAATTCCAACCAGGTGTAGCCAAACGACGCTCCTTCGTGGTCTCAAAAGACTTAAGGAGGTCCTGTAGATCTTTGTTGTTGGAAAGATCTAAGCCTCTGTGACGGAAGACTGATGCCAACATGCTTCTGTAACCTTTGATAGTGGGAGCTGAAAGAGATCTTTCTTTCCTCAGGTATAATAGGAAGTCAGCTATTTGGGTTACAGAGGTACTGGTCGAGGATACCGATACTGACTTGCACCAGTTTCGGAAGACTTCCCACTTCGACTGGTAGACTCTAAGAGTGGATGTCCTCCTTGCTCTAGCAATCGCCCTGGCTGCCTCCTTCGAAAAGCCTCTAGCTCTAGAGAGTCTTTCGATAGTCTGAAGGCAGTCACACGAAGAGCGTGGAGGCCTTGGTGTACCTTCTTTACGTGTGGTTGACGTAGAAGGTCCACCCTTAGAGGAAGAGTTCTGGGAACGTCCACCAGCCATTGAAGTACCTCGGTGAACCATTCTCTCGCGGGCCAGAGGGGAGCAACTAACGTCAACCTTGTCCCTTCGTGAGAGGCGAACTTCTGCAGTACCTTGTTGACAATCTTGAACGGGGGGAATGCATAAAGGTCTAGATGTGACCAATCCAGTAGAAAGGCATCTATATGAACTGCTGCTGGGTCCGGGATTGGTGAGCAATATAATGGGAGCCTCTTGGTCATCGAGGTTGCGAAGAGATCTATGGTAGGCTGGCCCCATGTGGCCCACAGTCTCTTGCACACATCCTTGTGTAGGGTCCATTCTGTTGGAATGATTTGTCCCTTCCGACTGAGGCAATCCGCCATGACATTCAAGTTGCCTTGGATGAACCTCGTTACTAGAGAAAGGTTTAGATCTTTTGACCAGGTGAGGAGGTCCCTTGCGATCTCGTACAACGTCATAGAATGGGTCCCTCCTTGCTTGGAGATGTACGCCAAAGCCGTGGTGTTGTCCGAGTTCACCTCCACCACTTTGCCTTGAAGGAGGGACTTGAAGCTTTTCAAGGCCAGAAGAACTGCCAGTAGCTCCTTGCAGTTGATATGTAACGTTCTTTGATGCGAGTTCCAAGTTCCCGAGCATTCCCGACCGTCTAATGTCGCACCCCAGCCCGTGTCCGATGCGTCCGAGAAGAGAACGTGGTTGGGGGTCTGAACAGCCAGGAGCAGACCCTCTCTGAGGCTGATACTGTCCTTCCACCAAGTCAGGGACGACTTCATCTTCTCGGAAATGGGGATCGAGACCGCTTCTAGCGTCTTGTCCTTTTTCCAGTAAACAGCTAGGTGAAATTGAAGGGGACGGAGGTGTAGTCTCCCTAACGAAACGAACTGTTCCAGGGATGATAGCGTCCCTATCAGACTCATCCACTGTCTGACTGAACATCGTTCCTTCTTCAGCATGTTCTGGATGCATACCTGGGCTTGACTTGTTCTGGGGGCCGACGGAAAAGCCCGAAAAGCTTGACTGTGAATCTCCATCCCTAAATACACAATAGTTTGGGATGGGACCAGTTGAGACTTTTCTATATTGACCAGGAGACCCAATTCCTTGATCAGATCTAGAGTCCACTTTAGATTCTCCAGACAGCGACGACTGGAAGAGGCTCTTAGAAGCCAGTCGTCCAAATAGAGGGAGGCTCTGATGTCCGCTAAATGAAGGAATTTGGCTATATTCCTCATCAGCCTCGTAAACACAAGAGGAGCTGTGCTTAGGCCAAAGCACAGGGCTTGAAATTGGTAGACAACCTTTTCGTAAATGAATCTCAGAAAAGGTTGGGAGTCTGGGTGGATGGGGACGTGAAAGTATGCGTCCCTTAGGTCTAAAGAGACCATCCGGTCTTCCTTTCTGACCGCTGCTAGAACAGACTTTGTGGTCTCCATGGCGAACGTCTGCTTTGTGACAAAGACATTCAGCGCACTGACGTCTAGCACCGGCCTCCACCCTCCTGTCTTCTTTACCACTAAGAAGAGACGGTTGTAGAAGCCCGGGGATTGATGGTCCCGGACTTTGACTACCGCTCCCTTTTCTAGTAAGAGAGACACCTCCTGCTTCAAAGCTCGTCTCTTGTCTTCCTCTCTGTACCTGGGAGAGAGATCGATGGGACACGTTGCTAGAGGGGGTTTGCGTACAAACGGGATCTTGTACCCTTCTCTGAGCAGCTTCACAGATTGTGCATCTGCGCCTCTTGCCTCCCAGGTCTGCCAGAAGTTCTTGAGTCTGGCTCCCACTGCTGTCTGAAGAAGGAGGCAGTCAGACTCTGCCTTTAAAGGACTTGGTACCTTTCTTCTTCCCACGTCTCCCTTCGGCACGAGCACCTCCTCTGCTGGAGGCTCTGCCACGAAAGGGCGGAATGAATCTGGACGCTGGAGTGTCCATCCTGGGTCTTGACACGGAAGGCAAAGGGGTGGCTTTGCGGGCAGAGGACGCAACCAGGTCATGGGTGTCCTTCTGAATCAAAGAGGCAGCAATCTCCTTAATCAAGTCCTCTGGAAAAAGGCACTTTGAGAGGGGAGCAAAAAGGAGTTCAGATCTCTGACATGGTGTTACTACAGCTGACAGGAAAGAGCAAAGGTTCTCCCGTTTCTTGAGGACCCCGGATACGAACGAAGCCGCAAGTTCACTAGATCCGTCTCGTATGGCCTTGTCCATGCAGGACATTATGAGCAAGGAAGATTCCTTGTCAGACGGGGAGATCTTCCTGCTCAAAGCTCCCAGACACCAGTCCAAAAAGTTAAAGACCTCGAAGGCCCTAAACACTCCTTTCAACAGATGGTCTAAGTCCGTAGGAGACCAGCATATCTTAGAGCGTCTCATGGCTAGCCTGCGGGGAGAGTCTACCAGGCTTGAGAAGTCGCCCTGGGCAGAGGCAGGAACTCCCAAGCCGAGAACTTCTCCCGTGGCATACCAGACGCTCGATCTGGAAGAGTCTCGCAGGGGGAAACGAAAACGCTGTCTTCCCTAGGTCCTTTTTGGACTGCATCCAGTCTCCTAAAACTCGTAAAGCTCTCTTGGACGAGCGGGCGAGGACGAGTTTCGTAAAGGCAGGCGCGGATGACTGCGTACCTGAAGCAAACTCTGATGGAGGGGAGCGTGGAGCCGCAGACACAAACTGGTCCGGATACATCTCTTTGAACAGAGCAAGAACTTTTCTAAAGTCCAAAGAGGGTTGCGTGGTCTTGGGTTCGTCAAGGTCCGTATGTGGGTCATCAACGTGTGCCGCGTCGTCATCATCAGAGAGTCCATCATCTGAGAATTGAGGAGGAAGCGGCAAAGGAGTAGGAATCGGCTGGTCAGCTGAGTCCGGCAGCACGGGTGCACGCGTGACTGAACCGGACGCAACGTCATGGAACTGTTGCCCAGTCTGTGAACTGGCAACAACCATAGCAGCGCGGGGACGCATAGCGTCTACTCCAGACTGTTTAGTCTGATGTGGGCGAGCAGAGGTAACCACAGTGGGTTGCGGAGGTTGACGCACCGCGTCAAAACAAAACAACTTAGGCTGTTGTTGTACCTCGCGAACGTCAACGGAAGGTTCCGTGCGTCGCTGAACGTCAACATGCGGCTGGCAGCGCATGGGTGGCGGGACTCTCTCAGCTGGAGTGCGGCCGAAAGTTGCCTCAGCGTCCACAGGACGCACAACCGTGGGTGGTTGTAGGCTAGAGGTTGGTGCAGCGTCAACTTCTCCGCACGAAAGTCCTGCATCAATGACGTTAACTGAGACTGCATAGTCTGCAGCAAAGACCACTTAGGGTCTACAGGAGCAGGTGCGGCAACAGACGGTGTGACTGCCTGATGCGGTACCGCTTTGCCTCTCTTAGGAGGTGAGCAGTCGTCGGAAGACTGCAGCGAGTCCGAACTGACCCAGTGGCTACAACTGGGCCGTTGGACTTGCGCGGAAGGGACCGACTTGCGCTTAAGAGGCCACGAGACCTTGGTCCATGGTTTCTTACGAGAAACCTCTTCCGCAGACGAGGAATAAATGGGCTCTCTCGTCTTTGTGTGGGTGGGGCGATCTTGGGTAGATACGCCCGAAACCACGGAGGGAACGTCTGTTCGCTGATTAAAGCCTCTCGAACCCTTTGGTCGTACGACATTGCTTCTCCCCTGGGCTTGGGAGCTTGCAAGAGGTCCCGGACTGGGAGGACGACAGGCACGACCAGACGAACCCTAAAGCGCAACACTATCCACAACACTATCACTCACTTTATCACTACCCACAGCACTCTTACACTTCAGCTCCTTGACGTCTGCCATGAGCTGGTTGCGGTCACTAGCCAAGGACTCGACTCTCTCACCCAGAGCTTGGATGGCACGCATCATATCTGCCATCGAAGGTTCTTGAGTGCTAGAAGGGGGATCAGGAGCAACCACTACAGGGGAAGGAATAGGTTGTGGGGCATGAGGAGAGGAAAATTCAACGGAGCGAGACGAACTTCTCCTGACTCTATCTCTCTCTAGCCTACGTGTATATTTAAGGAATTCGATAAACTCGAATTCCGAAAGCCCAACGCATTCCTCACATCGATCTTCCAATTGGCAGATTTTATCCCGACAATTGGAACAAACGGTGTGAGGATCGATAGAGGCCTTCGGAAGACGCCTTGAACAGTCCCTAGCATTACACTTCCTGAATTTAGGGACTTGAGAAGGGTCAGCCATTTTGAATTAGTCAAAGGGGAATTCAAAAACTATCCAAAGTCATCAACAAATAATCCGATATCAACAAAAGAATGCAAGGATGTATTGAAGATAAAGCCTGCAAAGCGAAAGCTCAAAACTAGAAATGTGTACTTCACCAAAAAGATGTGAAAACCAATCCAGTTAGCAACAGCGAATTAGTAGGTCTTGCCGGTAGCACGACAGAGAGAAAATTGAGTTCTGTGTTTACATTGAGTACCGAGTACCTGCCCGACAGATGGCGCTGTTGATGTACACCCCCTACCTGCATGGCGATCGCTGGCGGATTTTGAACGTAGAGTTTTCTGTCGAGCAGCAGAGCTGCAGCTTATATAATCACCGGCTAAGTTTAATATTGAAAAACATATATTGGTATTATTACAGTTTCAACCATTATGGGATATCTATTATAATAATATATTTCCCGAGTAATGCAAGTCTTTTGTAGTATTTCTGTATAATAATATCTGTCGCAAATGCCTAGTTCTTTATATATCGACGATCAAACTCACGCTACTCATGTCTTCCTCCCAGAATTTTTCTAAGTCTGTTGTTATTGTTGACTGTGTCTTGTATTTGCTTAAATGAGCCCTGTAACCACTATAATCCGCAGACAAACTAGTCCACTATGAAGTCTTACACGTTTGGCCAATCACAGCGCCTATCCACTATGACGTCATACATGTTTGGCCAATCACAGCGCGACAATACATTATCTTACCCAAGCATTTCATTTCGTTCTTAGACATGGAGGCAATGGCAAGCACGTCATCTCATGTTGCACAAGAAGTTGAAATTCCATCTTCTTGTCCTGACTGGTTCCTAACTTACAATGAATTTGTTGTAACTTATTCGGGGAATATTGAAAAACTAGTGAAATTGTGCCAGACACACAATTTAATTTTACAAAATAAAAATTGTCCTGCATGTCAAGGAACCTTCCGAACGGCTTCACGTTTTCCTCAAAGCAGCAGCACATCTTTATGAACCAACAGTTTAAGGTAAGCTTCATGAATTTATAAAGTATATTATAATGGTGATAGTATAACGATGTATACAGCAGTACCATCACTTTGGATTTGGTTTGATGGATGTGTTAGGTAGTGGCTGTAAAGGGGGGGGGGGGGGTGTCGCAGGGGCTAGGCCTAGGTAGGGGTACAAGGCCCTAGGTTAGGTGGTTGTATTAGGTTCGGTAGTGTCCCGAAAATCACTGTGGCCTTAAGGGGGGTCGCAGGGGGGGGGGTGGAGCCCCCCTCCGGTAGGGCTAGGTAGGGGTATAGGGGGAGGGGTGGTGGAAGGATAAGTATTCATTTATTGCAAATATCATTTGACGCCCCCCCCCCACCCAAAACCCCGGTTCCCACCTGGTGTCCCCCATAATTGTTGGGATGAAGTAGGGTCTTTCTGCATTCTGAAACAACTTGTTGTTTTAACTCCAATTACATAGTAAATCTCTAAATCGGATGGTTTGCGGTCAAAATAAACGTTAAATCCGTTGGAACTAAACTATTTCTGATGCAACAAATATATTTTTATTCCAGTTTCCCCATAATGGATGAAACTGTAAATTTACCCATATATTTTCTGTTCGAAATCACACCCTGTAATACAATACAAATTTACCACTGGTAATAACATACCACCACCTCTTGCCAGTACATACGAGCTTGATGTTCTTGTTTTCTGGCGAGCGAAACGAGCCCACGGTGAAACAAGAGCCATTATATTTAAACACTTTTAACAAAAACTATGTTTTCCTCTATCAAATAACGTGATTTAACGGGTTTTCACCTTCATTTCAACGGCCACAACAACCACCAGTTCGGCTAATGAAGTTGGTCGAACTGGTTGTTCTCTTTGTTTGCAGTTGAAATGAAGGTCAAATTCGGTTAAATCAAGTTATTTTCTACGGGAAAACATATTTTCTGTTCGAAATGATACCCTGTAGACTTGTAAAACTTTACCAAAACATTTCCCCAAGAAAGGAAATAAATTTCACAAAAGCCCTAGTGTAAAAGTTTAGACCTATGCTTGTCCTAACCAACTATATGCACCTTTCCTAATCCAGTTTTTAGAAAGTTTATTAGGCTACACTTATCAAAATGGTTAGGGATACTCAATGAATTGTCTATACACTTGGTAGAGGTGCATGAGGTTATGGTAATACTGATATTGACATCCTTGGACTAGGAATTCGTGTGCAAAGATCAAGTATCAAACCAAATTTCAAAGAAATAAATTACCGGTGATTTTATATAGACATAAATTATGTGAGAGTACAACAGTGATTAAAGGTGAACTCATTTACCTGTCCAAATTATTTTCTGGTAAACGATCACAAGAAACAACAAGGACGTAGCAAAAATCCATCTTAAACACTACAGAACTTCAAAAGAAATAGATTCCGAAGCCTTCAAGCCGCCCGCTAAGCCACAGATAGTTCCAATAATATATGTAACTTTATTATTAAATCGTTCTACGTCAACCTGCGTATCTTATTCATCATCATTGATATCCTATTTGGAACTTTAATAATATATCAGTACTGAAATAGTCATATTTAAAATATCTTTTGTAAGAATTGAGATGTTAAGTTTTCATAAGGAAAGGGCTCTCAATTAAGAAATTCACGGATCGCGGTTTCGTCCCATGGTGTATTTGATTTCAATATCATTATGGTCTTGTAAAGGAAAAACCTAAATAAAAATGTGATTTCTTCATGGATTAAATTTAGAAATTTCTTTATTTAGGTAAATTCTAAATCTTACTGCAATGATTCATGATAACTCTTAAAAAATAAAAGTAAAAGTAAGGAAGGGTTTGACAGTAAGCAGAGCAATGAAAAACTCGATCATCCTCATTCCCGTTTTCCTGGGGCTAAAATTTAGTTTAGCTTTTCAGTCTAATGAAATTAAAGCTCTCTTGATGGACCTTGATGTTTATGAAGGTGTACACTCAATTAGTATTTTTCCTTTCTTATTTTAAAAAGATCAGATTCCTTAGTTCAAGCTCTCTTGATGGACCTTGATGTTTATGAAGGTGTAGGCCTACACTCAATTAGTATTTTTCCTTTCTTATTTTAAAAAGATCAGATTCCTTAGTTCAAGCTCTCTTGATGGACCTTGATGTTTATGAAGGTGCACACTCAATTGGTATTTTCCTTTCTTATTTTAAAAAGATCAGATTCCTTAGTTCAAGCTCTCTTGGTGGACCTTGATGCTTATGAAGGTGTACACTCAATTAGTATTTTTCCTTTCTTATTTTAAAAAGATCAGATTCCTTAGTTCCTTAGTTACCTGTTATCTTCCGTAAGTTGTCAAGAAAATTTTCTTTTAGTACTGGTTGGAGAATCCGTAATGTTACTCCATTATGTAAATGTGTTTGTGGTAGTTTAAGTCCAGCTGATTACCGCCCAATGTCTATAACTTCCATATCATCTAAAGATTTTGAACACCCTCAATTAAAACGTCTTTATAGGTTTGCTGAAGGAAATAATCTGATCACTACTTTGCAATTTGGCTTTCGTAAAGGCCTTGCAGCATGTGATGCCCTTCTTACAATCTCCAATGTTGTACAGAAATCCCGTGATTGGGGTCAGGAAGTTCGTATGATTGACCTTGATTTTAGTGCTGCCTATGACTGTGTTAATCGTGAGGTCCTTGTTTTTTAAAATCAAATAGTTGGGGTAGCGGGTGGGTCGTTTCTTAGCATTATTATTGAATTTCTAGATAATAGGTTGCAATTAAAGTGAGTATAGAAATGGGATACCTGGTGCTCCTCAGGGTAGGGTTCTTGTCCCATTGTTTTTTATATTATATACACATGACATCTGATTTGACCTTAAAATTAAGCTCTTTGCCTATGTACACTATGCTACTCCCTTTGCATCAATTCCATCTCCTGAATGTAGATTTGGGGTTGCTAAACCCCTTAATATGGACCTATAGCTAAAATTAGTGTGAGGTGAAAATTATGTGGCAGGAAGTTGAACCCTAACAAAACTGAAAGTATGACTGTCAGTAGGTCAAGGACAATGGGTTCTCAGCATCCGGATCTCAACATTGAAATACTACCGCTACAGAGTAAGTGTGACTAGGCTGACGACTGGTGACGTGAATTTTAGATTAAAAGCGAATGTAACCCGAATAACTGCTGAATAGAAATAAAAATAGTGATATCACTCATATACTGATATATAATATACTAGAAACGCGCTCTGGGAGTAGGGAGGTCTGCACTCTCAGAGCGCTTTCTCGAAACCAGCTTGCCTTGTGACAACCATGTGTGAACTTGTGGTTAAGGTTAGGGTTAATTCGGTCAACCTTTTGCTCGACCTTGACTTCTGACCTAGGACTTACAAAATTTAATAACTTTCACATCTCAACATTATAATTAATCCCTGAAAGTTTCACTACTTTGACGGGTAAATTATGGCCAGGAAGTTGTTCATAAACAAACAAACAAACTGACAAACAGGGGCGAAAATATAGCCTCCTCCCAACTTCGTTGGCGGAGGTAAAAAGAAAGCTCGAAATAGATAGAGGGTATAAAATACTTAGGAATAGAGATAGAAGAAAGTTATTGAAAAGTAGAAAAGTTCGCAAATGTAACTCACTCTATTATAGTAAAAGTTAAGCCACCATAAAATATTAATAGGAAAAACGTATTGGGGGAAATGTGGTCTTAGCAGGAATACTATGTCGAACGACTGTAATGATCACCACAGACAATTGAGAGAAAAAAAAATCAACAAATATAGAAGATTGAGCAAGCCAAAATTTTGGGGTTCATATATACATTAGAAGTGATTTGACAAGTTAGATCTCAAAGATTGTATTACAGGGATGGGAAAAAACGGTAAGATTAAAAGAAGTACTGGCAGTAACTAAAAGAAAAGAAGGTATATCAGTCGTTAAATGCCCTGCAGGAACAACAGAGCATTGAGATGGAAGGAAAAGCAAGACAAGGAACTATATTTGGATCCAGCTATGCAGTATAGTGACTGAAAAAGTTAATAGCCTCTAAATATAACGTTGATAAGGAACATTAAAATTGAATACATGATATTTTTATATGACAATGTTTCCCATGGAATGGAAAGAAGAAAATAGAAATTGCCATAGGTAACTGTCATAACTTGGAGTCCCTAAAAAAGTTCACTATCAGTGTCAATCCTAAAAATTTGGTTTATTAATAATTAACATAGGAATCAAAATGAAAGAAGCGATTCAAGCAAAAGTGAAGAATGTGACTGTAAGGATAGTGAAGGAATATATGTATCAGGGAGAAAGGTACACTGAGAAAGGAAACAGAGGAGTGAGTAGGCCTATCAGCTAGAAAAAAAAACAAAGGGTCGCGTATTTGACCCAAGAAATATGAAAATATGCAGACGGGAGAAAAGTAGGAAAATTTCATTGCAAGTGTGAAAGAAAATATATGAAACAACAATTATTTCAGCAATATTTTCTAACTTAGAGACCTGGTATGAAATAAGAGATAAAGATTTGAAAAATCTGGAAATCCTTCAATACAGAATAATAAGAAATATGTATGAACCATCAAGTACTCCATGCTGGGCCATCCTTGCAGAAACAGTTATATGGTCAGTGTCTTGTAGAACAAGCTATAATAAATAATGTTATTTCATAGCATAGAAAACTTATGAAAAGAGATCACTCGGAGATCAACTGCAAAACCCCTGTGGAAAGTTCTGGCGGAGCAGCATTAAAAAAAATTGCTGTAAATATAAAATTATATTGGAGGAGCTGGGCTCGGAAACAAAAGAATTAGAGAAAGAATTTTGTAAAAGATAGAGGAAACTATTGAAGAAAGGGAAGGGAAAATGAGATGGCCAACAGCCGTATATCAGAGAAATGGATATTGATAAGATAATCCTTATAATGAAGGCAAGGTTAAACATTAAACTAATAGCATATTTCAGGGGAAATACACAGATTATTTGTTACCTATGCAGGGAAGAAGATAATACAGACCATGCCCAAAATTAGGAAAGTTAAAGGAACAAGATATAAGACAAGGGAGCTGATGGTATACATAGAGTTTAAAAATACCAAATTTACCACAATATGTTGCCAAAACTGACAACAAGGTATTATCCCAAACGATTTAAAGGTACAATGGAATAAAATAAAGCTTGGGATTTTCATTAAGAAAGTTGTTTATAGTTACGGGAAAAAAAAACTCAAAGTTATAAGGCAAACATGAACTTAGAAGCTTTGCACATACATATCAAGTGATAGAGTACTAGTAAATTTATATTCCAGAGTGAGCAGTACCCAAACTTAAATGTCACAGGTTTCGAAATATGTAAAGAAGACATGGTAACTTGAAAAGATGCGGTATCAAAATTATTTAAATGAGTACTATAGAGTAATTAAAGTACACAAAGGAATATTTCATGGCTGATTGGTATATAGAAATTAACTTTAATAGAAACCTAAGATATGAAACCACATAGATGTGGTGCTTTAAGTTGTGGTTCCACCATTAGAGTGGGCAACTACTGGCACTCAGAGAATTCAGATAGAATTTCAAATAAGGATGGTGGGTAATTTAAATGGTCCAACATTAATGTGCTGTTTATCTAATTACACAGAATTATTGATAAGTGATATCGCTTACAGGAAGTAAAATATGAAGCTAAACGTCTAACAGACCCGAATTGAGTGGAGGGCGAATGATAAATCAGATAATAAAGGAGAATCACATGTTCTTTTCATTAAATGAGGGAGGAGTCGTTTTCCTTTTCTTTAAACATTATGTGCTACGAAACGTTACAAAGAACTTTTAAAGTTTAGGATTTAAGGATTTTTTTAAGGATCTTTATTAACTCTAGCGGCCCCTCTCAGGGTATGAGAGTACATTACAAAATATACAAAATTATAATTTGACTTACAATAATAGTACAAGATGGCAAAACTACTTCTATTCACATATCTATACAATACTATACCTATATCCGTATACCCATCTATGCCATGTACAATGGGGACATGAGCCCATATGGACTAGATAAAAAACTAATATATAACCAAAACTGTTCCATTATTATTTTTACACATTTTGCTAAATTGGACAATTCTCTCTTATTTTCCATTAAAAACAATTGACTAAATTTCATACTATTTGGTCTAGTGTAATAATATCTTTATATACAATTCTCTGGGGCTACTAAAATGACAAACAACGTTCTCAGAAGAGAAGAAGTAAAGAAGAAGAAGAATATTCCCGTTCCCCCGAAGTGCCAAACTGTAAACAACAAAATTGAAAACAAGCCGCATGATCCCTTCAATAGTATATTTTTATAGAGAGTGCTTATCGTTATTTATTTTGAAGCATGGCGAACAGGACAGTGAAAGATGCCCAGTCTATACATGGAACCAATCCACAATATCTGGTGGAGAAAATTATTAGGACTAGAATATATGACTCCCGCTACTGGAAGGAAGAATGTTTTGCCCTTACAGGTATGGAAAGGAATAATATAATTACCGCACATATCACGGATCTATGCAAAGCTACTTTTGTACACTCATTCAGTGGTCTATATCTATATACCAAGGCATATGCATGATATACATATAGAATGTTTCAACTTTATCTTACACCAATTGGGAGTCTTTGTATATCAGCTGCCAGTTCCTCATGCGTTGATTGAAAGTGGACCTAAACTTTCCCCCTTAACCTAACCTACAAGCCGTGTCCTTACATACATACCTAAGGGGGGGGGGGTTAACGCTCCCTGCGACCCCCCTTATAAAGCTGTATTCTAAGTTAGCCTTAACACATACAGGCTGCCGCTATCATACTTACACCCCTAGGACCCTTTGTATATCAGCGGCCAGTTCCTCATGCGTTGATTGAAAGTGGACCTAAACTTTCCCCCTTAACCAAACCTACAAGCCGTGTCCTTACCTACATACCTTTTGGAGGGTTAACACCCCCTGCGACCCCCCTTACACTACCGTATTCTAAGTTAGCCTTAGTAATACATACAGGTGGCTGCTATCATACATACGCCCCTAATATCATTTACCTAATGGTACATTAATTGAGTAATTTTGGATAAAAGTAAAATCTACTATGAAAATAATACGGAGCCTTTGTATATCAGCGGCCAGTTCTTCACGCGTTCATTAAAAGTGGACATCAACTAACCTAAACTTTCCCCCCTAACCTAACCTACAAGCCATGTCCTTACCTACTTATCAAATGGGGGGCTAACGCCCCCCTGTGACCCCCTTTATACTGTGGTATTCTGAGTTAGACATAATAATACAGGTGGCTGCTATCATACATACACCCTAAATAATACCTAACCCAAGGTATCGACTGACTTAGTTTCTTGAAAATTAGGTGAATATTACCTATAGCATAGTATTCCTAATGAAAAAAATTTTCCTGTTGTTTTTATAGGTGGTGTGCAATGCAGGATGAGTATGCTAACTTTTTAATTTATGGGCAAGCTCTAGTATAGGAATTTGTTTGCTAGTTGGGATATACAGTATCTCTATACAAATGTACCCTATATGATGGGGCTTTTAATACCTAAATATACATATTTCAATTAATCTTACCTGAGATTCATACGTAATAAGTTCCAGAAAGTTAGTCCCTCAATGAAATTTTAAACTAATTTTCCCTTACGGTACCATAATCTGGGGGGGGGTGGTGCCAGTGTCACTTGACTATGGCGTCAAGCATATCTACCATCTTGGGTCAGTCATAAGTTCTTTGTGTTATCTTTTATGTACTCACGTGTAAATTGCTCTGATGTTTGGATTGTTTTAGCCATTTGGTGTGGTGTTTAATAGTTTTTTCTTTGTGATTTCTTTGTAGACTGTCACAGGATGAAATTTCCATGTAAATGGGACCCAAAGGGAATTCAGTATGATAGAATATAGAACGGAAAAGAGTTGAGAAAACTCATTTCATGGATAACTGTAATGGAAAGAGTTAATTTAAAACTTTATGATAAGGGTAAGACTTGAGAATGTTTTAGTATTGTTTATGTTAATTTTTGTTTGTTCTGGTACTATATACAAACCCTTAAGCTCTATAAAGTGGAGATATATTCAGCGACAGCTGAAACAAGCTGTAAAACTTTTACATGAGTTGTAACTACCCTCAGCTAGTTAGTGTGGGGCGAGCGGTGGTTAGACCAACCACCCTGCTCACACCAGCACTAATAACTGAATGTCTTTTTTTTATTTTTCAATATTAAACTTACCCGATAATCATGTAGCTGTCAACTCCGTTGCCCGACAGAATTCTATGGAGGGATACGCCAGCTATCACAATACTAGAAGGGGGTGTACTTACCAGCGCCACCTGTGGCCAGGTACTATAGTACTTCTTGTTGACACCTCCTCAATTTTTCCTCTGTCGTGCTTCCGGCAAGACGTTCTGGGATACGCTTATGTTCTTGGAGTATTTTCACGGCTTTTGGTGAAGTATTTCTCTTTGATTTCGGCTGTCGCTTTACTGGAAACCTTCTTATATTAGCTTAGATAGCTTTTATATAGTCCTGATTAACGGTTAACGATCTTTTGCTTGATTTTGAAACCCCACTTGGCTAACTCTTTGGATTCAAGATGTCTGACATTTCACAAGCCCCCTCCCATAGGCGATGTAGGTCTTGTAATAGGCGTATTCCGAAGGCCTCGGTAGATCCTCACACCGCTTGTTCTGACTGTAGGGATAGGCCCTGTCAGTTAGAAAATCGATGTGAGGAATGCGCCGGACTTTCGGAACTTGATTTTGTCCGTCTTTTGAAGTATTCAACTAAGTTAGAGAGAGGCAGAGTTAGGAGGAGTTCTTCTCACTCTTCACTTTTTTCCTCACCTCATGATCCCCTACCTTTTCCTACCCCTGTAGTGGCTACCCCCGAACCTACTATTTGCCCTCAGCCTGATATGTCTGTTGTTTTGCGTGCTATTCAGGCCTTAGGCGATAAAGTAGAGTCAGTGGTTAGCGATCATAAGTCTCTTATGGCCGAAGTCAAGGAACTTAAGGTCAAGAGTGCAGTGGGTGGTATTAGTGCCAGTGCTGTGACGAGTGCTAGTGTCAGTGCAGTGCCAAGTGCTAGTGTCAGTGTCAGTGTGGTGCGTGAGGATACTTCTGTGCGTGCCAGTCGTCCTCCCAGTCCGGGACCTCTTGCAAGCTCCCAAGCCCAGGGGAGAAGCAATGTCGAAGGGCAAAAGGGTTCGGCAGGCCTTGATCGGCGCACAGAAGTATCCTCGGTGGTTGCGGGCGTGTCTTCCAGAGACCGTCACTCCCACCTGCAGACGATTGAGCCCGTCTTTTACTCGTCCGCTGATCAATTGTCAGGGAAGAAACGCTGGACTCAGGTCTCTAGACCACTCAAACGCAGAGTCCAGTCCGCGAGTGCTCAACCGGGCTGCAGTCATTGGCTCAGCTCTGACTCGCCGCAGTCATCAGTCGACTGCACTCCGCCCAAGAGGAGTAAAGTTCTGCCACAACAGATCTCTGAGCAGACCGTAGTGTCTGCCGACCCCAAGTTGGCTCTACTGCAGTCCATGCAGTCACAACTTTCGGTCTTGATGCGTGAGTGTCGGGCTGAGAAGGTTGCGCCTCCGCCTCCGCCTGCACTCGCTCCGCCTGCGCTCGCTCCGCCTGACCACAGTACCGCCTGCCAGGCGTACGATGTTGAGCCACGTTCTGAGTTTACTGTTCCCAGTGGTGCACAGCGCCCTCCGCCTTCCTTAAGGCAACCTCAGCAATGGGATCAGGAGGTTTATACCTCTCTTCCTCCGCTTCCACTCGCTGCTCCACCAGTGGTGCAACACTCGGTTGAGGTACAACAACCTCTCCCATCCATGAGTCAGTCTCCTCAGCTCTCGCTGCAGCGAGCTCAACCCTCCTCAAGGCAAGCACCACAACACCTTAGCCTTGCGCCTCAGGAGCCTCAACTCGCGAGACATTTACTACGTTCTGCGCAGCCTCTACCTCATCGCTCTCCGCTCACACCGCAGGAACAGGAACTTGCTACTCCGCTTCCGCCAACCACTCAGCAAGCGCAACCCTTGAGTTCAGCCACTCATGCCAGGAGTCAGCCTCCTCCACCCATGCGCCTACCTTCTGCTTCTTCTTTTGTTCAGCCTTTGCAGTCTGAGCCTCAGGTGTTCCCTCAACAGAGTCTTGAAGAGGAAACCACTAATATTGTTGTTCCAGCTCGTACTGACTCTGCTGTTCAGCATACCTTTCCGATCTCTTCGCTACACTCTGGTGATGAGGCGTCTGATGATGAGGCGGCACACCTGGATCCCTCATCAGACGTGGATGAATCCAAGTCTTCTCCGCCTTCTATTGACTTTCGTAAGGTCTTGGCTCTGTTTAGGGAGGTATACCCAGACCACTTTGTCTCTGCTATTCCCCGCTCTCCACCATCTGAGTTTTCGCTGGGCATGCAGCCAGCTAAGTCTACCTATACTAAGCTAGTCCTAGCAAGGTCCTCTAAGAGAGCGTTAAGGATCTTAGGGGAGTGGTTGCAGACTAAGCAACACCTTGGCAAGACTTCGTTCATGTTTCCTCCGACTAAGCTCACTTCTAAAGCGGGCGTTTGGTATGCCACAGGAGAGGAACCAGGCTTGGGGGTACCTGCCTCTGCCCAGGCTGACTTCTCAAGTCTGGTAGACTCGCCTCGTAGAACTGCAATGAGGCGCTCTAAGGTTTGCTGGACCTTCTCAGACCTTGATCACTTCCTGAAGGGTGTTTTTAGAGCATTTGAGATGTTCAACTTCCTAGACTGGTGCCTGGGGGCCCTCAGCAAGAAGACCTCCCCTGCGGACAAGGATTCTGCCATGCTATTAATGTCCTGCATGGATAAGGCCATTAGAGATGGATCTGGCGAGCTTGCGTCGATGTTTGTATCAGGGGTTCTTAAGAAAAGGGAACAGCTTTGTACCTTCCTTTCCTCCAGCATTACACCTTGTCAAAGGTCCCAACTCCTTTTCGCTCCGCTCTCGAAGTTCCTCTTTCCCGAAGAGCTGGTTAAGGACTTGTCTGCTGCCCTGATACAAAAGGACACACATGATCTTGTAGCCTCATCGGCTCGTAAGACTAAGGTTGCTACCTCAGTCCCCAGGACTTATCGCACCCCAGTGGCTGATACTCCTGCTACGAGGTTCATACCGCCCTTTCGTGGTAGAGCCCCCAGCCGAGGAAGCTCCCGTCCAGACTCTTCCAGGAGCAAGTCTAGGAAAGGTTCCAAGGCCTCTAAAGGAAAAAACTGACTCTCCGCATCTCCAGACAGCAGTAGGAGCCAGACTCAAGAGCTTCTGGCAAGCCTGGGAAAAGAGAGGTGCAGACGCCCAGTCTGTCAGTTGGCTGAGGGAGGGTTACAGGATTCCATTCTGCCTCAAACCCCCTCTGACCACATCTCCCATCAACCTCTCTCCCAACTACAAAGAAGAGGACAAGAGGCTAGCGTTGCACCAGGAGGTGTCGCTACTTGTGCAGAAGAAGGCAGTGGTTATAGTCCGGGACCATCAATCCCCGGGCTTCTACAACCGTCTCTTTCTGGTGGCCAAGAAGACAGGAGGTTGGAGACCGGTGCTGGACGTCAGCGCGCTCAATGCGTATGTCACCAAGCAGACGTTCACGATGGAGACGACGAAGTCGGTCCTAGCAGCGGTCAGGCAGGAGGACTGGATGGTCTCGTTGGACTTGAAAGATGCCTACTTTCACGTTCCTATTCATCCAGACTCCCAACCTTTCCTGAGATTCGTTTTTGGAAAGGTTGTCTACCAATTCCAAGCCCTGTGTTTTGGCCTAAGCACAGCTCCTATGGTGTTCACGCATCTGATGAGGAATATAGCAAAATTCCTCCACTTATCGGACATCAGAGCCTCCCTCTACTTAGACGACTGGCTGTTGAGAGCCTCCACGAGTCGTCGCTGTCTGGAGAGTCTCAACTGGACTTTGGACTTAATCAGAGAACTGGGTCTGTTAGTCAACATAGAAAAGTCTCAGCTCATTCCCTCCCAATCCATTGTGTACCTGGGAATGGAGATTCGGAGTCAGGATTTTCGGGCTTTTCCATCGGCCCCAAGGATAAGCCAAGCCCTAGATTGCATCATGAGCATGCTGAAGAGGAGCAGTTGCTCGGTGAGACAGTGGATGAGTCTCACAGGGACCCTTTCATCACTGGCCCTGTTCGTCGAGCTAGGGAGACTCCACCTCCGCCCTCTTCAATTCCATCTTGCAGCTCATTGGGACAAGGGTTTGACTCTCGAAGCAGTCTCTATCCCAGTCACCAAAGAGATGAAGTCCACTCTCTTGTGGTGGAAGACCAATCTCCTTCTCAGGGAGGGCCTATCGTTGGCTATTCAGACCCCCAATCTTCATCTCTTCTCAGATGCATCGGACTCGGGCTGGGGTGCGACCTTGAACGGACGGGAATGCTCGAGAACGTGGAACGAGGAACAGGGAACGCTCCACATCAACTGCAAGGAGCTACTAGCAGTTCATTTAGCCCTGCTGAACTTCAAGTCCCTCCTGCTAGGCAAAGTGGTGGAGGTGAACTCAGACAACACCACAGCCTTGGCTTACATCTCCAAGCAAGGAGGGACCCATTCGAGGAGCCTATACGAGATCGCAAGGGACCTCCTCATTTGGTCAAGAAGTCAAAACCTCACTTTGGTCACGAGGTTCATTCAGGGCAACATGAACGTCTCAGCAGATCGCCTAAGCAGAAGGAATCAGGTCATTCCCACGGAATGGACCCTCCACAAGAGTGTGTGCAACAGACTTTGGACCTTGTGGGGTCAACCTACCATAGATCTGTTTGCCACCTCCATGACCAAGAGACTTCCGCTGTACTGTTCCCCAGTTCCAGACCCTGCAGCAGTTCATGTGGATGCTTTTCTGCTGAACTGGTCCCATCTCGACCTTTACGCATTCCCACCGTTCAAGATAATAAACAAAGTCCTGCAGAAATTCATCTCGCACGAAGGGACACGGCTGACGCTGGTTGCTCCCCTTTGGCCTGCAAGAGAATGGTTCACAGAGGTACTTCAATGGCTAGTCGACATCCCCAGGACTCTACCTCTAAGAGTGGACCTTCTACGTCAACCTCACGTAGACAGGTTGCATCCAAACCTCCACGCTCTTCGGCTGACTGCCTTCAGACTGTCGAAAGATTCGCTAGAGCTAGAGGCTTTTCGAAGGAGGCAGCCAGTGCGATTGCCAGAGCTAGAAGGGTTTCCACTCGTAGAGTCTACCAATCTAAGTGGGAAGTCTTCCGGAGCTGGTGTAGAGCCAATTCAGTATCCTCTACCAATACCTCTGTGACCCAAATAGCTGACTTCCTATTACATCTTAGGAATGAGAGATCCCTTTCAGCCCCTACGATTAAAGGGTACAGGAGTATGTTGGCTTCAGTTCTCCGCCACAGAGGTTTGGACCTTTCTTCCAACAAGGACCTTCAAGACATCCTTAAGTCTTTTGAGACTTCTAAAGAGCGTCGTCTATCCACTCAAGGCTGGAACCTAGACGTAGTCTTAAGGTTCCTTATGTCACCTAGGTTCGAACCTCTCCAGTCAGCTTCCTTCAAGGACCTTACCCTCAAGACTCTTTTTCTCGTCTGCCTTGCAACAGCTAAGAGAGTCAGTGAGGTTCATGCCTTCAGCAAGAACATTGGTTTCACGACCGAATCTGCAACATGTTCTTTTCAGCTCGGATTCCTAGCAAAGAACGAACTTCCTTCACGTCCTTGGCCTAGATCGTTTGAAATACCTAGCCTCTCCAACATGGTAGGTAACGAACTAGAGAGAGTTCTTTGCCCTGTCAGAGCTCTCAAGTATTATCTTAATAGGTCTAAACCTATTCGAGGACAGTCAGAAGCCTTATGGTGTGCCATCAAGAAACCTTCGAGGCCCATGTCCAAGAATGGGGTTTCGTATTATATAAGGCTTCTGATTAGAGAAGCACATTCTCACTTAAAGGAGGAAGACCTTGCATTGCTGAAGGTAAGGACCCACGAAGTAAGAGCCGTAGCTACTTCGATGGCCTTTAATAAAAACCGTTCTCTGCAGAGCATAATGGATGCAACCTATTGGAGGAGCAAGTCAGTGTTTGCATCATTTTATCTTAAAGATGTCCAGTCTCTTTACGAGAACTGCTACACCCTGGGACCATTCGTAGCAGCGAGTGCAGTAGTAGGTGAGGGCTCAGCCACTACATTCCCTTAATCCCATAACCTTTTTTAACCTTTCTCTTGAATGCTTTTATTGTTGTTTTTATGGTTGTTACGGTAGGCTAAGAAGCCTTCCGCATCCTTTTGATTTGGCGGGTGGTCAATTCATTCTTGAGAAGCGCCTGGGTTAGAGGTTGTGTAGAGGTCCTTTAGTAGGGGTTGCAGCCCTATATACTTTAGCACCTTTGAGTTGATTCAGCCTCCAAGAGGAACGCTGCGCTCAGTAAGGAAGACGAACTTAAAAAAGAGGCAGAGTAACGGTTCAATTCGACTTCCTTACCAGGTACTTATTATTTCATTGTTATTTGAGATAACTGTTATATGAAATATGGGATACTTAGCTATCCTTTAATCTTGTACACTGGTTTTCACCCACCCCCCTGGGTGTGAATCAGCTACATGATTATCGGGTAAGTTTAATATTGAAAAATGTTATTTTTATTAGTAAAATAAATTTTTGAATATACTTACCCGATAATCATGATTTAATTGACCCTCCCTTCTTCCCCATAGAGAACCAGTGGACCGAGGAAAAATTGAGGAGGTGTCAACAAGAAGTACTATAGTACCTGGCCACAGGTGGCGCTGGTAAGTACAGCCCCTTCTAGTATTGTGATAGCTGGCGTATCCCTCCATAGAATTCTGTCGGGCAACGGAGTTGACAGCTACATGATTATCGGGTAAGTATATTCAAAAATTTATTTTACTAATAAAAATAACATTTTGGGTCAGTAGAGTAAAGAAGCCTTTTATTATTATTATTATAAGGTAAGCTATAACCATAGTTGGAAAAGCAAAATGCTGTAAGCCCAAGGGCTCCAATGGGAAAAATAGCAGTGTGAGGAAAGGAAACAAGGAAATTAACTACAAGAGAAGTAATAAACAATCAAAATAAAATATTTTAAGAACAGTAACAACATTAAATTCGATCTTTCGTATATAAACTATAAAAACTTAGTGACTGATCGCTTGCTTGACAGCGATCGCTAGGGAGATTCGCTGCAATACCATTATCCGCTAGAGAGTACTGGCTACTTTGGGGTTAACGATCCGTAACCGGACCTACAATCGGTCATTAGCGACCGATCGCTTGTTTGACAGCGATCGCTAGGGAGATTTGCTGTAATTCCATTATCCGTTAGAGAGTACTGGCTACTCTGGGGTTACCGATCTGTAACCGAACCTACAAGGCCAACTCCCATTGGAATGAAGACAGTTGGAGGACAGGATTCACCATCCTCCTACAGAACATTTGCTTGACAGCAATCGACTTGAGATGTTTACTTGCTAAGTAATCTCTCTGCCCCTTGGTAGCTACTGATAATAGTTGATCTTTAGCTTGTCAAGGTTTTTTGTTCCTCTCAACTGAACTTTCCAACCCTTCACAATCCCGGGGCAGTGCTGGCTGCCCTACTAGGTAGTTGGCTGACCAGGTAGATTAGAGTTCATTCCAGTTTCCAATAGATTGGAAGGGAAGAATACTCTTCTCCTGAAAATGTTGCTTGTGCAACTCGTCATGTGGAGCCTTACTTGCCTTTTACGAGCGAATGCCTGGTCCTGTAGGAGTGCATAATACTACTCGCCAAGCGGTAAGACCGCAGGATTTCATGTACACACTGGACCTAAAGGACTCATACTTCCAGATCCCAATCCATCCTTCTTCAAGGATTCAGCCTAGGCAACAGGAAATACCAGTTCAAGGTACTGTGCTTCGTTCTTTCCATGGCACCCATAGTCCTCACCAGAGTGTTTGCCCTAGTGTCTTCTTGGGCACACAAGATCGGTATCCGTCTCCTCCATTATCTGGACGACTGGCTGATCCTAGCAGACGTGGTGGCAATCCTTCTTCATCACCAAGACAAACTTCTGAGGCTTTGCCAAGATCTGGGGATCATGGTAAACCTCGAGAAATCCACCCTTCATCCCACTCAAAGACTGGTATACCTAGGTATGGTCTTAGACACCAGTATCCACAAAGCCTTCCCATCAAATGACAAGATAACGATGTTGAGAAAAGTCGCAAGACCTTTTCTCAGACGAGAAGAACTCCTGGCCCAAAAGTGGCTATGTCTCCGGATAATTATCATCCTTGGCCCGTCTAGTTCCCAACGGCCTCCTCAGGCTTCGATTCCTCCAGTGGTAACTCAAGTCCAGGTGAAATTAAGCTTTCAATTCCCCGAACACTCTGATCCCCATAGGGCCAGAGGAACGGACGGACCTTGAGTGGAGGGTGGCAGATGAGAATATGCGGAGGGGCGTAGATCATCTCGTCCTCCCCCTGGACTTGATCCTGTTTTCAGACGCATCAAAAGAAGGGTGGGGGCCCCATGTGCTTTACCACATGACCTCAGGCCTTTGGTCAGAGCCTAAAAAGTACAGCCACATAAATCTCCTTGAGATGAAGGCTGTTTTTCTGGCCCTTCAACAGTTCCATTAGTTCCTGGTGTGCCACTCAGTGGTGGTGATGTGTGACAACACCACGGTAATGGATTACATCAACAAGCAAGGATGTACTTTTTTTTGCAGCCCCTATCCCATCTAGCTGTAAAGATACTGAAATGGGCCGAGGTCTACTTGATACCACTATCAGCACGCTTCATTCCAGGCAAAAGGAATATGCTCGCCGACAATCTGAGCAGAGCATCTGAGATGGTGGGTGCCGAGTGGTCTTTGGATCATCTAGTAGCCAACAAAGTCCTGGCTTTGTGGGATTTTCCAACAGTGGATCTCTTCATATTGGCCCTGAACTTCAGGGTCCCACTGTACTGCTCCCCAGTCCCAGACCCCAAGGCTCTCTGGTAAGATGCATTCCAACAATGGTGGGAAAAAATCGACGTTTATGCCTTTCCCCCATTCTGTCTGATGAGGGGGGTACTCAAGAAGGCCAGAACATCGGTCAACCTCTCAGTGACCCTCATAGCTCTGCTATGGCATCATGCGGAATGGTTCATAGACCTTCTGCAGCTCCTAACGGAGCCCCTAGAGAACTCCCTCCACGACACGATCTACTCAGACAACCATACGTCAACATTTACCACAAAGCTGTAGCTTCGCTACGACTTACGCCTGGAGACTATACAGCATCTCCTCACTCAGAGAGGATTTTCGCAACAAGTTGCGAACAGGATTTCTGGATACCTGCATAAGTCATCAGCAGCAGTCTACCAGGCAAAGTGGAATGTCTTCTGTGTTTGGTGTCGTGGAAGGGGTATCTCTCCACTCAATCCCACTATTCCTGCAATAGCGGAGTACTTCGTGTATTTGCGTGAATAAATGCGCCTTTCACTTTCGGCAGTAAAAGGCTATTGCTCAGCCTTGAGCCTCACCTTCAAATTGAATGGAGTTGACATTTCCTCATTGCTAGAACTTTCCTTACTGATATGGAATTACAAATTCTGGAGAGGGAGGTCTCAACCTTCCGGACTCACCAGTGGTAGCTTATACACCCCCCCCTGGAACCCCCCCAAGCGGCGGCGCGAGCCCTAAACCACGCCCCCTTGGGCGGAGTTACCAGAGACGAGCGGATTGACTCGGCAATGGAAGTCACATTTCTGAAGTTGACTTCGGCACAGAACGTTCTCCTCTTTTTCCCTCCCGCTGCTCCCAACTTTTGCTGATTTTCATTATCCTGCACTCAGCAACCAGAGTAATATCTCAGCCCACGGCTTAATTATGTCTAGGCAAATTCTTACCTCCGCGGAGGTGCATCGGCTTAGCGAAGACTCCAGCGGAGAGGAGAACGTAATCAGTAACGAAAAACGCACACAATCGACTGCAGATAGTGATATGCCTTCTAATTCTGATATCGTAAATATGTTACTACAACAGAATCAAACTCTTATGCAAATCATCCAGAAAAGGTAAGGTTTTAAATTCTGTTTACAACGAAAACGTCATATGGAAAGCAGCTGATTTAGACTAATGACGTCACAAATGCAAATGGCGGCCCCCATACGTAAGCTTGTTATGATTTGAATGCTTAGAGCAGGCACTTCCGAACATAGCGTAAGTAGCTTAAGCAAAGCATGTGCATGATTACTACACGATTAATCGGTATAAACAAACTAAATACTCCAATTTTTATATATTACAAAATTATAATTAAGCACACAAAACAAATTGCTTGCCTGACACATTAAAAGCACGCGCTTAATAGGCAGTAGGCTAGACCACAGGTAAGTTCGAGCTTACATTTCTCGCTTTAAACCTATCGACACTAGCCTAGGCCCTGGGGGGCTATCTGATAAGGGTTACATATGAGGCAGGTCTAGTTTATTAATAATAACAGATTTAAACTTATCATTCACTTAAATATGGCACTGAATTAACCTAAGAGGGCTATTTGAGTCGTGAACCCCATTGCCTGACTTCAGCCTTCTAGGTCCGCTGCTGTCCATATTTACTATACCTGTTGAACAAAATTTCAATTATTCTATGGTAAATAAATCACTGATATTAAACATTCATCTCGGCAGAAGTGGTTCACCTGCTAAGAAGAATGAGGCTCCCCCTCCTACTAAGCGCTCAAGACGATCACCTGAATTACCTGAAAGTGCAAATTTAGACCTCTTTTCCTTTTATAATAATGGAGACGAAAGTGATTACGAAGATTTCAACCTTCTTACCTTCAATAAACCCATCCCTTCATATATTTCCACCAATTTCAAAGCTGAACCATCTTTTCATAGAGAAGGGAAAATTCAATTGAATAATTCACTAGTAGCATTAACTTTCAGTGAAGGCCATAGTGATAACCGGGATAAATTCTTTGTTAGTAGTCAAAATAAGGAGTTCTCAGACTTTTTTAAATTAATTAATACTCCAAAGTTGAATTTCTGGCCTGAAGGTAAGGTATTTGATGACAGTTATAAGAGAAAATTTTTCTATGACATTGAAAATATTAAAATGAGTATTTCTGCCTTTCAAGGGCATGCAGCACTGGCACACATTGTATACCCCTCCAAAGTAAATGACATTGATTTTTTGTCCAAAATTATTATTGGTCCCCTAAGGAGGAGCATAGACCTCATACAAAATTTGATAAGAAATTTCAGAAGCAGAGCACTTCCTAGATACCTCAAGGAAGAAGTAAGAGATCTTATAATCAAAGCAGACATTAAAGAAGTTTGGAATTTAACTGAAGACCAAAAATCAGCCATTGCTGCCTGCTTTCACAAAGGTCCCCTCCTCAGAGGAGGGGCAGCAAACTTCAGGGGTAGGAAATTCAACTTCGGGGGCAGATTTCAGGGAAGAAGGTTCAGTTTCCTCAAAGGTAACCCTAACTTTAGATTCAAGTCTCAGCCACTTAGAAGAGGTAATAGGCGAGGTGGGTACAGGGGGGGGAGGTCACAAAATGGACAAGCTAATAGTTCAGGAGCCAGAGAAAAGAAAGACCCTAGAAATTGAGCCATGCTCCGCACCAGTTCAAAGAGAAATTTTTTCAGCACCAGTATTTTATGCACCAGTTGATAACGATGTTTACTCTGCACCAGTTAATAATGAGCTTTGCTCAGCACCAGTTAATGAGCTTTGCTCAGCACCAGTTAATTACGAGCTTTGCTCAGCACCAGTGGTTAATGAGCTTTGCTCAGCACCAGATAATAACGAGCTTTGCTCCGCACCAGACCATCATGACATTGGGCCAAATGCTATAAATCAAGATAGAAGTAAAGAGACCTCGCCTTTGGCCTCAAAACCAATGAATAACTCCTCCCAGAGCCCCCCAGAGAATAGGATAGGTAAGTCATTATTGATGAATATTGATAGTTGGAGAAAGCTTCCTAATGCCTCTTTTGCTTGTAAAATTATCAATGAAGGGGTGAGAATTCCGTTTAATAATAAACTTAAAGCCCAGAGGTCATTAAAAAGAACAGGTAAAGATAGATTTTATTCAATTAACAAGCGTAAAATATTGGAAAGTGAATGTGACAGACTGCTAAAACTAGGTGTCATAGAGCAGATCCCCAGAACTTCCTTTTACTACTCCAACCACATATTTTATAAATTCAAACCAGATGGAACAGTACGACTAATCTTTGACATGAAAGTGCTCAACACCATGATTAAAAAACCTTCTTTTACCATGCTCAAGGCCAATACTATATTTCCCTATCTACATCTAAACTCTTGGGCCTGCAAACTAGATTTAAAAGATGCTTATTGGCACATTCCATTACATGCAAGTAGCCAGAAATTTCTAACCTTCAAACTAGGTAAAAGGAAGTTCAAATGGACTGTGATTCCCTTTGGACTAAAGACAGCACCTTATATTTTTTCAAAAATAATGTACACAGTGATCAAGTATATTAGAACCTCATATAACATCTTAATATTCAACTATCTTGATGACATTCTCATATTAGCAAAAGATTATGTAAAATGTAAAAATCACATTCAGCTAGTCATTAAGATCTTGTCAGACTTAGGATGGAATATCTCACTTAAAAAATCTACAATTGAACCGACTCAAAGAATTGAATTTTTAGGAGTGCATTACAATATGATTAAGAAAACTATGAATCCCAGTGGGAAAAACATAGAGAAGTGTGTCGAATTAGCCAAAGCTTTCTCCAACTCTATTAAATCCGACCTGCATTCTTATCAAATGTTAATCGGAGCTTTAAATTTTAGTGCATCCTATACAAGCTTGGGAAGATTCCATCTTAAATATCTCCACAGGTACCACAGTTATTTTAATTCAGGGTACAAAATCATTCCCCACACCTTCAAAAAATACCTAAAGCCATGGGAACAGAGACAAATGTACAGAGAGATTAACATTCCAAAACCACAGATAGATGCAGAACTTTTCACTGACGCTTCCAACCAGGGTTGGGGAGGTGCATTAGTAATAGCGGGTAATATGCTCTCAATAAATGGAACTTGGACAAATGAAGAATCCTCCCTTCACATCAATGTAAGAGAGTTATTAGCTTGCTTCTATTCTTTGGAACACTTCATCACAAGGTTATACAACAAGGTAGTCTTAATACATGTTGATTCAAAGGTTACTAATTGTTGGATAAAGAAACAGGGTAGTATCAGAAACAAGTTAGCCCATGAACTAGTCAGGAAAATACTTAGTACCATGAAGGATCACAACATACAGATAAATTCCAGATGGATCAGGGGAGTAAGTAACACCATCGCAGACTCACTTTCCAGGGACCTGGGTTCCATTCACACAGAAACTTCCCTCAGTGACAGTCTATTCTCCTTAATCTGCTCTGACTTCAATTTCACCCCAGAAATAGATCTGTTCTCAAATGGTTTCAATACTAAGTGCAAAAAGTTCTGTTCATCTCTTCCAAATCAAAAAGCCATCAGCAATAATGCACTTACGATTAGCTGGAAGGGATCAACACCCCTCTATGCCTTTCCACCAGGATTCTTACTACACAAAGTAGCTTTTAAAATCAATAAAGAATGCAATAATAATATGCTTTTCTGCACCATATCGCAGGGGACGGAACCATGGATTCCATTAGTGAAGTCAGTCGCGAAGCAGCACAAACGATATATTGTGAAGATCGAAGACTACCAGATAGTTCTCAAGGATTGTATCTCACCCTCAGCAAAGCTCCAATCAACTTTGATCGCCTTCAAAATTTAAAGGATCAGCTCCCTAACGTCTTTCCTCCTGAGGTTTGCTCCAAAATTGCTGTCAGCTTGAGGGACAGCTCCTTGCACAAGTATGAAAACCTATACAACATTTTTAAAAGTTTCATTCACAAGGAGTATGGAAGAGACAACAAATTTCCCCTGTTAGCAATTATTTTATTTTTCAATCACCTTATAGACAAAGGTCTGTCTTACAACACCCTGAAGAGCTACAGAGCAGCTTTAGGTCCTATCTTGTCAGGCTATTTCCCAGGTTACTGTCTTGCAGAGGACAAATATGTCAAAGCAATGATATCGGGAGTTAATAGAAGGAAACCTAGAAATTCTCACCAGTTCCCTGGCTGGGATCTAGACAAAGTAATTTCATTTCTCAACACCACGAAAGATAACTCTACCTTACTACTGACACAGAAAACCTTGTTCCTAGTAGCCTTAGCTTGCCCTTTAAGAGCTAATCAATTTAACAATCTCAGCATTTCCAGGAGCACCTTCACCCCAGAACACATTGTCTTACGGAACCACCCTTCCTTCATGGCCAAAAACCAAAAGAACAACTACACGCCAATAGAGATCAGCTTTAGGAAGCTTCCTAACAGACCAAAAATATGTCCAGTCAGACAATTGAACTTCTATTTGGAATACACCAACAAAGTCTGTATGGAAAGAAACATAGACAGGAAAGACCACATATGGCTAGATGAACACTTCAAGATAATGTCTCTACAAAAAATGAGACAACTTTTTAGGGAGTGCATTTTCAGAGCCGACCCAAATGCAACTAAACAGTCAACGAATTTTCACTCTATAAGGGGGCAAGCTTCATCAAGACTGCTATACAATGGAGTATCGATACAAGAAATCATGTCCAGAATGAATTGGAGAAGCGACTCTGTCTTCAGCTCTTACTATGCTCTCCTCGGCTTACAGGGAGCTTTCGATGCTGTGGTCGCTGGACTTCATCTTCAAGCCCCCTGAAGCATCTGCCTAGCTACCACTGGTGAGTCCGGAAGGTTGAGACCTCCCTCTCCAGAACTGTAAGTTTACTTGTGAACGAAGGTTCTGGAGTGGGAGGTGAGACCTTCCGGACTCAAAGTCTGGGTCACCCTCCAACCCTTCCCCCGTGAGCCGAGGAGACCATGTACAGTACTTAGGAGGGAATATTCTAACAACTTCATAATTCAACAGAGTAGGCTATATACAAGAACACACACATACAATCACTATTATTCCACAGAAAACAAACTAACTGGAATCTTTCAATATTCATATCAACCAAGAGAGCACAAGAAGATTGAATTTACTAGTAAAAAGACCTTTATGTCCAACAATTTGCACCTTCACAGTAATTCCTTCATAACTTGCACTACCAAGGTAAGCTCAACCACTTCTGTGTTATTTTTTGTTCTATTACAACTTCAAAAATGTGACTTCCATTGCCGAGTCAATCCGCTCGTCTCTGGTAACTCCGCCCAAGGGGGCGTGGTTTAGGGCTCGCGCCGCCGCTTGGGGGGGTTCCAGGGGGGGGTGTATAAGCTACCACTGGTGAGTCCGGAAGGTCTCACCTCCCACTCCAGAACCTTCGTTCACAAGTAAACTTACAGCTTACCTGTCTTCAGTTGGAAGTGAGACCTCCTCCATGGAACGTGGTTCGAGTTCTCTGGTCTCTAAAGAGACCTCCCCAGGCAACAGATTGCCACCTGACTTGGAAGACAGTGTTCCTGCTCGCCTTGGCTTCGGCCAAACGAGTCAGTGAATTACATGGTCCCTCATATGACGTCGCCCATTCAAGGGGATAGGGAGTGGTAATGTTCAGCTTTGTCCCTGAGTTTGTTGCTCAAAATCCGGGAGTGTTGGATCCTAGATTTGACTCCTTCTGGATAATGAGTCTCCGCTCTGTAACAGATAACTCAGATCATCTCTTACTTTGCCCAGTGAGGAGTTTGAGACTCTACCTTAAGAGAAGAGCTGCAGCTCGCCCCCGAGTGCCTGCACTTTTTCGTCAGCACAGGGAGGAACAAGAGGAGGATTACCAAGAACACCATTTCTGCTTGGATTCGCTGGGTCATAGACCATTCTCTGAATCCAGAACCTCCTCCATCACGTCGTCCCAGAGCTCACGATGATCTGGGGCGTAGCAACATCTCTGGCCTTCAAGAGAAACTACTCCGTGATGCAGGCTCTACAGGCTGAGGTGTGGAAACACCAAACAACTTTCTGAGCCCATTATGTTTTCTATTGGCCCTGTGGTGGTTGCACAACAGCTGGTCTAATACCTCAAGCTCCTTATTGGACAAGTAGCAGAGGTTTGAGGGCACTTTTACCCAGTTTTAGGCTGTGTGAATGAAAATGTATGACTGGCTGTTATTCTTTTCTTCATTCTCCCATCCTGTGTCCTCTGCACAAGCTGACTCCAATCACTGCAGGTAAACCATGCTCCCTTGTGTACCTAGTATTGTGTCAATACTGTTGCAGCCACATACCCTGGCGAGGTGGTATTGGGACAGTTTTGGTTACAACAGTTTTTCCTACAAAGACTCAGAATAACTTTTACCTTGATAGTCACACCGCTTATCTCAACACAGCTTGCATAGGCCGCAGACCTTGCGTAGCTAGGTTTAGCGAGGTGTCAGGGACTCCTTATTTTTGGTACTAACCTACTCAAGAAAGGGAGCCCCCAGTAAAGCCAAAAGTTAGATGGCCAGGGACGTTCACCCTTCTAATGGATGAGTTACTCTTTATAAATAGTGTAGGTTTGTATTTCAGTTACGGAACAAATGACAAATTTGGAGGTAATTTGTATTTTTCTAACGATACAAACCTTTAGCTATTTATACAAACTTACCCACTGACCCTGTCCCCCCTTGAAGTCCTACCTCTAAGCAAAGTAAGCTCAGTCACAGGTGTGTGAGCGGGAGGGGTAACGAGCTAACATCCCCCCCTCTAACAAGCGTGATGGGTAGTTAACCCTCTAGATTTTAATAGCTCATCCTTTCAGCATCACCAAAAGTAATACAGTACCCCTAATAAATAGCTAAAGGTTTGTATCATTAGGAAAAATACAAATTACCTCCGAATTTGTCATATATTTATTTGTTACATCCGAAATCTCCCTGTGAGGTGGAATTGTGTAATGTCTAGTTGTTCCGTAACCGAAATACAAACCACGCTATTTACAAAGGGTTACCTTTTAGCGTAGCTGAAATGGCGAGCCATTAGAATTTAACGAGGGTGTATTACCCCCGCGCTAGTTAGCGGGGGGGTAGGGGAGTGGTAGCTAGCTACCCCTCCTCCCCCTCACACACAGGTGAATACTCTCTTTCACTTTTGGCTCGGACTGTGACAGACGTCTCTGTCTTGGTCCTCTCTTGGCAGCCATTGTTTGTTTTGTCTTTACTTAATCGCTTACTTTTCATTTACTCTATATATGTAAACATGTTTTCATGTTTGTATATATATTTGAGTATAGAAATAAGTAAGTTTCCTTTTCAGATTTGTGTGTGTAGTGTACGATATCTACGTGGAGGCCTCGGCAGTTAGGCCACCACGGCGTATTTTATGGGTGGCGATCGAGTTTGACTTATGTCTTTCTCTCTCTCTCTCTTGAGGTCGTTCACCCTTTTACTACGTGTTACTACGCCCTTGTAGCTTCCTTTCCGTGTGGGGGGGTTGCTGCGCCGTACGTTTGTCTCAATTAGTTATGAATCTAATTGTAGTTGTTTTTTGTTTTTCAGCTTGTAGAACGATTCCTTTCGGGGTTTTCGTTCTTTCTTTAGTGTTCATTCATTTTTAAATTACATAATTACATAGTTACATAATTATAATTGTTATAATTCTGTTTTGGTTACAGCTCTCCTTCCGCGAGTGTAAGTGGTTGTGAGGGCACGTGCCTGTTGTGTAATTCTTGTTTCCTTTCCCTCGGGATTCCTCTTCGGAGCCTTCCCGGGGGAATGAATGTGTACTAATGTTTTTTTGTTTTATTTTTTTACAGTTACCGATCTAATTCGTTTCTGTAATATGGCAACGGTGTGAGCTGTCTGGTTGAGTCCTGGGGATTCGGCTGTTGATGCCTCCCCCCTTGTATTTTCGTCAGGGGCGTGTCTCCTTCTACTGGAAGTACTCCCGTGACGACGGACAGCTCTCCAGTTCATTTTAGAACTCTCAGGAGGCTTGCCTCCTTGGGCGGGTAACTTTCCTTCCGAGGGAAGTTTTTCCTGTCCAGGCTTGAGTTTTTCCCCTTTTGGGGGGTTCTTCTCTTGCCTTTTTTTCGTGCGACTATGCTCTTGGTGCTGAGCGGTCGCACCTGCAGTTTCGCTCAAGGGGCTGGGCAACTGCAGGAGCTCCTCTTCGGAGGATTGCTCCTTTTAGGTCACTGGCTGACCAGTCTCTTACACGAAGTGTTTCTCTTTCGTTCGCGAGAGAGTACACTCATAGAGACTCCTCTTCGGAGGTTTCTTCTGTTGCTGTTGCTGTTGGCCTCCCTCGCCGTAAGGCCCACCGTCCGCCTCGTCGTAAGGGCCTCTCATCTCCCTATAAGGGTGCTTGAGGCGCCTTTTTGGATCTCCGTTTGCAGCCTACAACTCCTTTTTCTCGATCTTCCGCCTTGGTGCAGATGGACAGCAGTCTGATCTCGTCTTCCGACGGGCAACGGTCTTCCCGACGGACAACGGTCTTCCGACGGACATCAATCTCCCGGCGGACAACGATCCCTTCGGGGCAAAGGGTTGCCCCCACGGGGGTTCTTCCCTTGCGTGTCAGGGTTTCCCTGCGCGCCCTTCTGCTGTGTTCTCTCCTGCTCCTGCTCAGTGTTAGCACACAGGCGCTCTTCTGCTCATCAGCGTTCTGTTCGTCAGCGCTTTCAAGATGATCATCCCTGCGGTTCCTGTTGGTTCCTGTTACGCGCCCTGTGCGCCCACGTTCGCCCTCGCGATCTAGAACTTCGGTTCAGGTCGGGGTCAAGGACTCTTCTTCTTTGCGCAGGCTTCCACGCGTAGCCTTCTGCTCGTCAGCGATCATCAGCTCGCCAGCGATCACCTGTCTCGGCGATCTCCGGATCGCCCACGTGTGTTACAGCCGGCACGCCAACGTTCTCCAACACTTCTGAAGGAACATGGTTCGCCAGCTACTAGCTCACCTGCGGATGCTGATCGCCATCGCGCGACCCTCAACTGTGGATGCTGATCGCCATCGCGCGACCCTCAACTGCGGATGGTGATCGCCATCGCGCGACCCTCAACTGCGGATGCTGATCGCCATCGCGCGACTCTCAACTGCGGATGCTGATCGCCATCGCGCGACCCTCAACTGCGGATGCTGATCGCCATCGCGCGACCCTCAACTGCGGATGCTGATCGCCATCGTGCGACCCTCAACTGCGGATGCTGATCGCCATCGCGCGACCCTCAACTGCGGATGCTGATCGCCATCGCGCGACCCTCAACTGCGGATGCTGATCGCCATCGCGCGACCGCACACCTGCGGATGCTGATCGCCATCGCGCGACCGCACACCTGCGGATGCTGATCGCCATCGCGCGACCGCACACCTGCGGATGCTGATCGCCATCGCTCGACCCTCAACTGCGGATGCTGATCGCCATCGCGCGACCCTCAACTGCGGATGCTGATCGCCATCGCGCGACCCTCAACTGCGGATGCTGATCGCCATCGCGCGACCCTCAACTGCGGATGCTGATCACCATCGCGCGACCCTCAACTGCGGATGCTGATCGCCATCGCGCGACCCTCAACTGCGGATGCTGATCGCCATCGCGCGACCGCACACCTGCGGATGCTGATCGCCATCGCTCGACCCTGCGCATGCTGATCACCATCGCGCGACCCTCAACTGCGTATGCTGTTCACCATCGCGCGATCACCCACCAGCAGATGCTGCTCGCCATCGCGCGACCGCCGACCTGCGCATGCTGATCGCCATCGCGCGACCCTAGCCTGCTGATCACCATCGCTCGACCCTGCGCATACTGATCACCATCGCGCGACCCGGCGCATGCTGATCACCATCGCGCGATCGCCCTCCTGCACAGGCTGCTCGCGATCGCTCACCTTCGCATACTGCTCGCCAACGCACGATCGCTCACCTGCGCATACTGCTTGACCATCACGTCGGCATAACACAACGCGCCATCGCCAACCTGCGCGTTAGCGCTCACCAGCTCACCACCGATCGCTTGTTGATCCATATCGCCAGCGGTCTTCCTCGCCCACGCGGCAACGCGTTTCCTCGCCATCGCGCTAACGCTTGCGTTCGCCGCCTCGGACTCGCTCTCATCCACCTGCCCACCCTCACGACCGCTCGCCCGCGCGCCCGCGCGACCCCATCGCCCGTGCGCCCGCGCGACCACTCGCCTGCGCGCCCACGTGCCTGCACGTCTACGCTCATGCTCTCCAATGTTCGCCCACGCGCGAACCAACGGTTTTTCCATCGCGCGGAAGGATGGTGTTCCGTCGCGCGAACCTACAGTGTTTCTTCGCACAAATGTCGGCTTATTTCTTGCAGTATCCATTGCTCGTCTATGGGTTATCGCTCGCCGACCACCAGCTCTCGCCCTTCCTACCACGTTCGCCCTCCTTCTGCGCTCCTTCGCTCACCTTCGTTTGCGTTACCGCGCATGGGCGCTTCCACGTTCGCCCACGCGAAAATCTTTGAATTTCCGTCGCGCGAGCTCCAGGGCGATTGCGACCACGATTCCCAATGGGGTTTTCGCACCATGACCAGCCTGGCGGGTTCTTCTGGAGCGTATTTCCAGAACATGGCCTCACCCCGTAAACGCAGAGCATGGCACTTGCAAGAATAGGAGAAACTTAAGGGAGATCTGAGCAACACTCCTCTTTCCTGAACCTGGGTTAGCCCTTCCCCGTCACTCCCTGGAAGGATTTTTGGGGGGGGGGCTTTCCGTTCGAGATTTCTCCATCGGACAAGGGGTGACTGCTTACCTCTTCCTCTGGGAGCTTACCAGGTTCTTTCCCTCCTCGGTTACGGCCCGAGGTTTGGTTCAAGGAAGCTACAGGAAGATCAAGGGTACTTTCCTCCTCTCGAGCTCAGGCACCTTGGCCTTTCGTCGTTAAGTATCTAACTTGCGGACAAGCTCGATGTTGTACCATCTGGACGCGCTGACTGAGGGCTTTCTTCGGGTGTCTCATCTGTGGAGGTTGACGACCTCAGACACCCTTCCATCCTTGAGAAGAGTTTGTTTGTGCCCAAGGACAGAGACTTAGACAGCTGCTGTGCGGAGGAAATCGACTTCCGGTTTCACTCCTCCAAGGCGCTTTCTTCCAGACTCTGCAGGGCTCCAGCGCCCTTTTCTTTCAACTACGTCGGCCTAAGTTATCGGCTACGACAACTGGGACAAGGTGTCCAATTGCAGTTTCCTCCTGTCAGGAACAGATGGCACGGGAGACTCCCCCGGGGGGGCATAGTCCTAAAAGGAGTTTACGAACTCTAGGATTGCAGGTTTTTCGCTGGGAGGATGCTTAAGGTTACTCATCCGAATAACAGCTTCCCGATACCCATTCCCGCACAATCTCTGTGATTAGCCAAGGATATCGTGCCTGCCGTCTCTGTCAGCGAATTCAGTGTCTCTGAACCTCTATGCCATAGCATCAGCAGAGTTGCCCGGTTGGGCAGAATGATCCATACCTTAGGCGAAGGTCTTCCTTAGGATCATCGACGGCTTCACCCCCGGCCCCCTCAGTCGATCCTTCCTTGTAAGGAAGGATCTGAGAGGGGATGTCCGTAGTCGACCTCTCAGCCCTGATCAAGTTTGTCGAACAAACTTCGGCCAGCGTAGACCAGCAGAATCGATCAGACTGGTAACGAGGCGACAGGACTCCTTAACCCTGGATCGGAAGGACGGGTACTTTCAGTTTCCATTCCATCCATCTTCCAGGGTGCTCGTCGAATTCAGCCTAGACTGCAAGTATTCCTGCTTATGATGCAGTGTGGCTATCCCGCCGTGGCATAGCAGGTTTGTTTCCCCAGAGAACTCTCCCTGCCTTCCTCTTGGCCGCTCAGGTGCAGGCTTCCGCCTCCTCTGCTGTTTGGAGGGCTGGTCAACTCCGGTAGGCTCGGGTTCGACCTTCTTCAGCGCCGGGACAAGCTTCCGGATGCTTACCATGAGTGTGGGCTCATGGTATTTTGCTTGGAGCCTTCTCTTCCTCTGCCTCAACATCTGGAGTATCTGGCCATGATATTGAGTCAACGGCCTTACCACGTTGGAAACCCCGCTTCTCGTCCGTCCAGCGAGGTTAAGCAACGTCGGTACTTGGATGGGTGACCACCTGGGGACGCCAGATTCTGTTACCACATCCTCCGAGCCTTCCTTTTGGTTGACTGTGGCAAGACTGAGGAGAGTCGCAGTACCTGTTCTCAGTCAAGCAGAGCTTTCAGCCCTACCTTGGAACGTTTCCTAGTTCTCCTTTCCTCATTGACCCGTCTATACTCCGAACGGTCGCCTCAGGATAAGTTCCATGTGGGGCGATCCAAGTTCCGGTGGCTTCAGGCAATGTTTAACCGGACTCCCTGGCCCTATGGGACCAGCGGAACTATTAGACCTGCAATGGGTGTTGACCTATGGAGCCTCTTGATGGTAGTGGATATTCTCGTCCTTCCCCACATTCTTGATGCGGTTCTCGGACTCGTCAAAGGAAAGGGGGGGGGTGGCATGTTCCGGTCCAGGCCTATGGTCAAGACCTGAAGGATACCTCTCCATCATTCAGGCAGACTTAGGGGCCTTAGTCTGGCCCCTCTTCAGATCCTACAGCTCCTGCCGAGTCGCCCCGTTGCGCGTCGACTTCATTCTAACCAGCAGGGGACGCATTTTCACACCTTCACATCTTGCAGTAGAGATACCGGGATGATTGAGATTCTCTCAATACCACCATCGGCTCTCTCATTCCAGGCAGGGGAATGTTTCTCTGACTATCCGAGCAGAGCCTCGTAGAGAGAGTGTACCTGAGGGTCTTTGACCTTGGGTAACCAGCTAGTGCTGGTCTGGGGGACCTGATCGCGACAGCTTGGAACCTCAAGCTTCCGCTATTCTTCCCCCCAGTCTCAGACCCCGAGACTCTGGCAAGATGCATTCCGGTGATGGTGGGACAACTTCGACGCCTGCGGTTTCCCTCCTTTTTGTCTGTGGACAATGGGTCTCAACAAGACCAGGTTGTCTGTCAACCTTTCAATGGGAGAGCTCCACTGGGACTATGCGCAGAACGGTTTCTGGACCCTCTGCTTCCCCTGACGGAACTCCCGGGAGAGCTTCTCCCACGGCGCAGACTACTCAAGCAACCACACTGCGACATCTCTCCCGAACCGGGGCGTCGCTTCGGCTTCATGCCTGGAGACACGACGCTAACTCCTCAAGAAGAGACAACCCGCTACAGTCGCGGTACGGAGGTCGCGTCATCTGCGATAGTCATCCACAGGGGTCTCCCAGGCAAAGTGAAGAGTCTAAGGTGGTTGGTGCTGTGGGAGATATACCTCTTCCCTTGAGGCCTCTTCTCCAGCAATAACGGTCTTATTGCCTTTCGGCGGGAGGAAACTCCTTTCCGCTCTCGGCAATGAAGCCTGTCGCTCAGCCTTTCCCTGACCTTCAGGCTTAAAGGAATAACTTTTTCCTGCCCGCTGGATCTATCCTCGCTCATGCGAAGCTACGATCGTCCCTGCCCTAGTCGGAGGAAGACCTCCAACTTGGAGCATGGCTCGGACTTTTAGTCCTTTAAGAGATCTTCTCAAGACCCTTTACGACAGGCCTCGGATTGTATTCCGCCTTGGGTCTTCTGCTCACTCTGGCCACGGCCAGTGTGTAAGCAATCTTCTTGGTCTCTTACTACTCCCCCCTTTCTAAGGAAGAGGGGAAGGCAACATTCAGGCTCGCTCCTGAGTTGTTGGCTAGACTCAGAATCTGAGGGTCCCGGCCCTTCGGTCCGATTCATTCAAGATTTCGAGTCTCCATTCTGTATCTGATGTCCCAAGACCTTCTCTTTCTTGCCAGTAAAGGAATTGAGAGGTTAGCGCTGGGAACAGCTGCAGTTTGTCCTCAGTGGCAGCTGATTTGGGAGCACAAGGAGGACATGGGGGGAGAGTCACCAGTATACCTCTTCAGCCCGGACTCAAGGACATTCATCTCGACCTGTCTCCAGACCCTCCCCCGTCACGTCGCCCTACAGCACGATGTTGGATACATCGCAACGTCCCTCGCCTTCGAGTAATACTACTCTGTGACGCAGGTGCTACAAGCTGGAGTCTGGAAGCGTCTAATGACCTTCGCAGCCCGCTTCCTGCAGGGCGTGACCCACAGGAGTCTCGATACGTTTTCTATCGCTCTGTGGTGGCTACACAACAGCTGGTCTAACCTCAGGCTCCTTTTTGGACAGGTAGCAGAAGGTTGAGGGCATTGTTATCAGGTTTTAGTCTGCATGAACGAAAGAAGTATGTCTGGCCCTTACTTCTTTCTTCATCATCCCCTCTACGGGGAAGCAGCATCCTGGTCTCTGCATAGCTGACCTCGAACCTCTGCAGGTAAACGATGCTTCCTTGTGTTCCGAGTATTGAGTCAATACTGTCGCGTCCCCCATACCCTGACGAGGTGGTATTGGGAACGTCCTAACCCAGAGTTCCTTCTGGAACTCCAGGTCAACTGCCTAGGACGGGTCACACTTCTTCCTTCACACACAAGCTTACGTAGGCCACATGGTTTCTTGCGGAGCAAGGAACTTGTGAGGTGCAGGGACTCCTTTTCTCGAGTGCGACTCACTCAGATTCTGAGTCCCCGGGTAAAGCCAAAGCCAGTATGGCTGGGGACTTTCCACCCTTCCTAAGGGGTAAGTCACCCTTTGTAAATAGCGTGGTTTGTATTTCGGTTACGGAACAAATGACAAATTCGAAGATAATTTGTATTTTTCCTAACCATACAAACCTTAGCTATTTACACATATTTGCCCGCCAGCCCTGTCCCCCAAGACAAGTCCTACCTCTAAGTGAAAGTGAGTATTCACCTGTGTGTGAGGGGGAGGAGGGGTAGCTAGCTACCACTCCCCTACCCCCCCCCGCTAACTAGCGCGGGGGTAATACACCCTCGTTAAATTCTAATGGCTCGCCATTTCAGCTACGCTAAAAGGTAACCCTTTGTAAATAGCTGAGGTTTGTATGGTTAGGAAAAATACAAATTATCTTCGAATTTGTCATGTTAAGTGTGGATTCTAGCTACAAGTTTACACTTATCTGGTCAACTCACAATGCTTAGTTCTTACGCTTTCGCATGGATTGCCCCGACCGTTAACTCTCAAAGTTAATGAGGGAACAGGTTGCCTCTAAACAGCTCATACGAAGCGCATAGTAGTACCCCGAGTCAGTCACCAACCAGTTGGTTTTTGGACTTCCACCCACCTAAGGGAGTCTCCCCACTGTAAAGAGCGTAAGGGTTTGTATATACAGTAGTGCCAGAACAAAAGACAAATTTGGAAATGATTTGTATTTTTCCTAACTATACAAACCTGGAGCTCTTAACACATGCTGGTCCCGCCATCAGCTTCCCCCAGGAAGTCCTATCGCAATTGCAAAGTGATGTTAAGTTACGGGTGCTGGTGTGAGCGGGGTGGTTGGCCTACCGTCTGCTCCCCCTCCGCTAACTACTGGAGGGTAGTTACACCTCACATAAAAGTTTTACGGCTAATTTCAGTTGTCGCCAAAATATATCTCCACTATAAAGAGCACGAGGTTTGTATAGTTAGAAAAAATACAAATTATTTCTAAATTATTCATTTACTTGTTATTTCTATTGATAAATGTTCAACCCCTCTCTTCTTACAGCTGAACTGTTAGTTGATAAAGCAATGGAACTTCGAAGTATTGGTGGCGTTTTTGGTGGCAATATAAAACCAACTCCCTTTTTGTGCCTTATTTTGAAGATGTTGCAGATCCAGCCTGAAAAAGATATCATTATAGAATTTATAAAACAAGATGAATTCAAGTTAGTATTATTTTCGTATTTTTAATTTTTGCTTATATGTATGTTAATACATACTAAACTTGTTTATAAATTGATACCAATCCTTATTTGATATGGCATGTGGGCAGCTGCCTGCATCAGTTTGAGAGGCTAATACAAAAAGCTATTTGTTTCTACATGAATACAAAGCATCCTCCTTTGTTATAGGAGAATAGATAACAGCAAAGCTGGAACACGGCAATTAAAATTATAACGAGGTGTAAACAACTGACAGGTAATTACCTATAGCTAGTGGGGAGGTGACTGTCTCAGTGCTACTGACAGCCATTTAGATCTCAGCCGTGTCTGAAAACAGTTGTTCTTGTTGGCTTGAATTTTGGCATAATTGATTTTGTTTTCTTTCTTTTCCAGTGTGTTTATGCATTGTTTGAAGGGGTTTTGGTTATAATTCAGCACCTTCGTGAATGTAAGAAGTGTTTCTTTACCTGGGTTCCTGTAGAAACTTTGATCACATCCAAGGGATTCTTTGAAGTGTGTGTGTTCATATCCTTTTAGTTTCATCCCTGCCTGGTGTTCGCGGTACTGGATTTGTTGCTCATGTGGTGATCGTCGTTGGGAGTGCCCTTGGAGTTACATTGAGGTAATCCAACTACAACCTCTCAATTAACACTTCTTTTGGCTATCCTTGAGGTAGGGAGGCCTTCGAGAGTCTTGCTTCCGAGGGGTCTTTTTTTCTTTTTAACTTGAGTAGGAGCCCGTAGGACTTCAACGCAATAGCTCTTAGGCTATTCTTATTCTTCCCTTGCCTCTCCAGGCACCTTCATAGGAAGGCAAGTCTCCCCTCCAGAGGCTCTACCTCTTGTGAGGTCCTGCAGGCGACTGCGGGTGTCTTCTTCAGAACCCAGGGCCTTGCCCCCCTGGAGGTTTTCTCTCTGGAGCATGCTCACCCAGAGCCTTCCCCTTCTGGATGTCTCCTCCAGGGCCTTAACTCTAAGGAGCAAGCTCCAAGTCTCTCTAACCTTGTCAAATCATCCCTCTTTGAAGGGGGATCTTAGACACCTCTGGAACTTCTTGACCTAACTACAGCTGGCATCTTTGGAGTAGCTACATTTGTTCCAACACAATGCAAACCTTTTTGCTCTTTACTATGGGTATATTACGTTGGCAAAACTGAAACAAGCCATAAACTATTTCTCGAGGTATAGCGGCGGTTGGTAGACCAGCCACCCCTCTCACACAAACACTGGTTGTATTAAGTCTCTCTCTCTCTCTCTCTCTCTCTCTCTCTCTCTCTCTCTCTCTCTCACACAAATAAATATGAAGGCGAAAGAGCAAATATAATAGAAAAGTTGGATTTTTTAATGGCAGAATTCCGGGAAATGAAGAAAAGAACATCATATCAGAACAGGAAGGAAGCATGGGAGAATCCATATTATTACCAATATTAAATAATGGGGATGAAACACAAACCATAATAGTAATGAATGCACAGGGTTTAGTCACGAGTAACTCTAAAAGGAAAATAGAGTTCTTAGAAGAACTAACCCAAATTGAAAAAATAGATATATTAAATATAAGTGAAACATGGTATTCCCAAGAGACTGGCAGTGATGACCAGATAAAGGGTTTCCAAACTTATAGATCAGACAGAAAAAATAGGAATCAAGGGGGAACCGCAATATATGGAAGAGACATAAATCAAGGAAAAGTATGTGAAAAATACAGCAACACAGAATGTGAATTGATTGCGGTAGAATTTGAATTTGAAAAACTAATGAATATTGTAGTTTACAGACCCCCAAACACTAAGGAGTTTGACATAATAATAGAAAAAATAGATGATATATGTAGAAACCATAAAGACTGGAATATACTCCTATCCGGAGATTTTAACTTTCCTTTCGTGGATTGGAAAGAACGGATAGAAGAAAGTGGTTGTATGTATACATATAAAAAAGATAGTAATAGTAGCGCAGAAGATAAGAGGCAATTTGAAAAGCTTCAAGATATGCTATTAGAACATAATATGCAACAAATAAACCACATTCCAACAAGAAAGGAAAATGTCCTAGATCTAGTATTTGTGAATGAGGTGAATTATGTTAAAGAAATAATAGTGTATAACACGGGAATTTCAGACCACAATGTCATAGAATTGATAGTTCATTCCAAAGCAAGTGATCACAGAATTAATAAAAGCACAAAACTTTGGGAAGGATATGGAAAATATAACTTTTACAGTAAGAATATAAAATGGTCAGAAATAAATGAAGAACTGAATAAAGAATGGAAAAATGTATTTATAAGTGATAATATACAGGTAAATACGGATATACTGTACAAAATACTGGAGAAAATTGTTGAAAAATATGTACCGAAAAAAAACAATAAACAAAAGACGTGCATACCAAGAGACAGAAGGATCTTATTTCAGAAAATTAAAAAGTGGAAGAAAAATCTTGCAAAAGAAAAAAATGTGTGGAAAATGAGGGAAATAAAATGTAAGATAGAAAATGCAGAACAAAAGATTATACAGTCGAAAGAAAATGAAAAAAGGGACTTAGAAGAAAGGACACTTCAAAATATAAAAAGAAACCCCAAAGTACTTTACTCCTATGCAAAAAAGATGAATAAAAGGAGAATAGAAATAGGCCCTCTAAGAATTGAAGGACGGCTAACGAATGAAAAAAAGGAAATATGCAACATATTAGCAGAAAAATATAAGAGTGAGTTCACGCCAAGAATTGCGAATGAGAATAATGAAACAGAAATGAGAGAAGAAAATGTTGAATATCTAACGGATATAGATATTAATGAAGCAGATATTGTCACGGCTATAAACGAAATTAAAAATGGATCGGCAGCCGGACCAGATGGAGTTCCAGCGATTTTGTTAAAAAAAACTGCAAACACTATCGCGAAGCCACTTGCAATACTGCTAAGACAGAGTATAGATATGAGCGAGATATATGTTAAACATAAATTAGCTTATATAACCCCTATCTTCAAAAGTGGATCAAGACTAGAGGCAAGCAATTATAGACCTGTTAGTCTAACATCACATATTATGAAAGTGTATGAGAGGGTAATAAAAAAGAAAATAATGAACCATTTGGTCAAAAATAATTTGTTTAATATGGGTCAACACGGTTTCGTACCTGGAAAAAGTACACAGACCCAACTGATAGCTCACTATGAAAACATATACAATAATATGATAAATGAAAAAGACACAGATGTGATCTATCTAGATTTTGCAAAAGCCTTTGACAAGGTAGACCATAACATATTGGAGAAAAAAATGAGAAAGCATAATATTGTGGGAAAGATAGGAAAATGGGTAAAAGAATTCCTGCAAAACAGAAAACAGATAGTGGTTGCAAATGACGAGAAATCAGATGAAGCCCAGGTAATATCTGGTGTGCCCCAAGGTACGGTATTAGCTGCACTGCTATTTGTTATTATGATCTCAGACATAGACTGTGATGTTGAAAACTCCGTAGTGAGAAGTTTCGCCGATGACACAAGAATAAGTAGAGAAATTACGGGAACAGGCGTCTATGTACCGTTGGCTGTTATGTACTACCGGCTTCTATGTACCATCCCTGGCTGCTATGTACCATGCATGGCTGCTATGTACCTCAAATAGTATTAACACATAAATACCTTATGTAAATTGTAATATTAAACTTTACAAAGTTAATATAAATCATTACAAAGTTATACCCAGAACGGTAGAGCACTCTGAACCTACCTAACTACCTAACAACATAGAAAAAAACAACAACAAGCTAGCTGAGCAGTGGCCCAGCTAGCTTGTTGATGGCTGGAGGTGAAGTTACTGAACTGTATGCCGAATAGAGTGGACAGAGGCACAAGGTTCGAAGCCCAACCATGGCTCCTTCGAGACTAGTGGATCTGCTCAGCATTTACTTCCTAACTCTAGTGGACGTGCACTCTCAGTCATCCTTTTTATACCACGATGGCATCAGCGGTTTCCCTTTGCTCAGGATATGGATTGTGTGTTCGCCCTAGACAGAAAGTCCTTATCTGTGACGGATGCAACAAGTGGCGCCACCGCTTATGTGGTACAGAAATATCACAATCTGAGAACCGGAATATAAACAGACGATTGAAAGCTGGTCAAGTTTTCATGTGGTGTTGCCCAGACTGTCCTGACTGGATGGAAGTTTCAGGTACAATTACAATTATCTTTTTGTTTTCCTATTATCTTTTATATAATTATCTTTTTGTTTTCCTAAGCCCGTTGATAAGACCATATAGCTGGCTTGGGTGTGTGTGTGTGGGTGGGGGAGTCCTCACTTTCATTTGAATGCGTCAACATATTCTGCGAGAAATAGCACTTGGAATACACCATTTTACATTCACGTGGTTTCAGGTGCCGATGCCGATGATCCTTCTGATGCCTTCCCAGTTGAACAGCAGCCTGCAACGATCAAAAACACACCCAATGACTTTAATATCATACTTCCTATTGATAACATCACGCCAGTTGCAGAAACCTCATTAGTTGATGAAGCGTTACCGACAACTATCCTTGCAGGCACTCCTGTGACCTACAAAGTTGTTTCCGGTGGAACAAGAAAAGGCAGCTCTCTCCTCGCTGATTCATTGGGTTTTACGTACACCAGGAAGCGAGAGTCGTCTGTATCAGTAACATGGATATGCAGCTACCGTGGTAAAATGTGCTATGCGACAATTTCACAGCAAGTAGGAACAATGAACTTCAAAAGTGGACACCACCAACACACACATCCTGGGGATCCTGGTGCTGAACTCATAGCATCAACACGTGCTTTCGTTAAAAAGTCAGCTTTGGAATGCCCATTTGCATCATCTGGAGAAATATTAAAGAAAGCACTCTCAAGCTGTGAAAATTCAGATGTTCCCTTACCAAATATAAACACTCTAGTCAGATGCACCAATCGCGCCAGAGAAGGACAACGTCCAAAACACCCTGAAGATACCAGTTTTGAATTAAACAGAGATCATGTTCCCCAGGACTTTCTTCAAGCTGATCTATTTGAAAATGGGCAACGGCATCTCATATTTGCAACATCTATTCAGTTGCAACACATGTCCAAGTCTAAAACTTGGTACGTGGACGGCACTTTTAAACTTGTTCGTACCCCTTTTGTTCAACTTTTAAGTGTCCACAGTTTTATAAAGAAGGATGAAATTTTGAAACAGGTTCCATTGTGCTTTGTCCTAATGTCAAGAAGAAAGAAAAAGGACTACGTAGCTGTCCTAAGAAAAATCACTGAGTTAACACCAACATCAGTTTGTGAGGTTTTTGTGGATTTTGAGAAAGCACTATGATCGGCAGTGCGAGTGTGCCTTCCCGAGGCTTCCATTCATGGCTGCTGGTTTTACTGTGCCCAAGCAGTGTACCGAAGAGTAAAAACACTAGGTCTAGAAAATGCCTATATTAATCAACTCGCTGTAAGACAATTCATTCAGGAGTTAATGGCGCTGCCAAACTTACCTCCATCACATATAGAGCCAGCTTTTCGCCATATCACTAGCCAGCCACTTCCTGATCAACGATTTAAAAGATCTCATTACTTACTATAATAAAATATGGATCAGGAAGGAGATGAATCCTCCACATTCTTGGAGCTGTTACAAACGCCCTGTTCGGACTAACAACGATGTAGAAGGGTGGCACCATGCGATTAACAGAGTAGCAAAAACCAATTCAATTAACATGTACTTCTTAATTAGTATTCTCCATGATGAAGCAGTAGAATTCCCATCATTATAAAATTAGTTAAACAAAAGAAAATGCACAGATACCAAAGGAAGCATGCTGTCAAAAAGCAAATTGCCCTTGATGACCTCTGGATGAAATATGAGAACAAATTCATATCTACATCAGACTTTCTAAACCGCTGTGCCGAACTGATGGATCATGTAGATGAATAAAAATGTATCAACAATGTAGCATGCTGAATTCTATTGCTTGACAACTTTTAATAAATGTATACAATTTCAATATGTTTATGGTTTTGTGTTTTATCTCCTTGTGTGTTCTTATTTCCTTACTAGGTATCTGGTACATAGCAGCCTTGTTTGGTGCATACAAGCCAAAATAGTGGTACATAAGAGCCAGTACATAGCAGCCCAACAATGGTACATATAAGCCAAACAAGTGGTACGTAGGAGCCGGTACATAGCAGCCGACGGTACATAGCAGCTAGCATTCGAAATTACTTGTGATGAAGATAGGAACTCACTACAAAGAGATCTAAACAAAATATATGAATGGGCGGAGATAAATAGGATGGTATTTAACTCCGATAAATTCGAATCAATAAATTATGGAAACAGAGAAGGAATGGTGTATGCATACAAGGGACCTAATAATGAGACAATCACAAACAAGGAAGCAATTAAAGACCTTGGTGTAATTTTAAATAGGAATATGTTATGCAACGACCAAATAGCAACACTGTTGGCTAAATGTAAAGCAAAAATGGGAATGTTATTCAGACACTTTAAAACAAGAAAAGCTGAACACATGATTATGCTTTACAAAACTTATGTGCGTAGTACACTCGAGTACTGCAATGTGATATGGTACCCACACTACCAAAAGGATATTGCGCAAATAGAGAGTGTACAAAGGTCCTATACTGCTAGAATAGAAGAAGTTAAGGACCTTGATTACTGGGAAAGACTGCAATTTTTAAAACTATACAGTCTAGAAAGGAGAAGAGAACGCTACATGATAATACAAGCATGGAAGCAAATAGAAGGAATTGCTGAAAACATCATGGAGCTTAAAGTATCAGAAAGAGCAAGCCGAGGTAGATTAATAGTACCAAAAAGCATTCCAGGTAAACTGAGAAAGGCGCACAGGACATTAATCCACTACGCACCAGCATCGATAATGCAGCGACTATTTAATGTGCTGCCAGCTCATCTAAGAAACATATCAGGAGTGAGCGTAGATGCGTTTAAAAAGCAGCTCGATAAATACCTAAGATGCATCCCAGACCATCCAAGACTGGAAGATGCAAAATACACCGGAAGATGTATTAGCAACTCTCTGGTGGATATACGAGGTGCCTCACACTGAGGGACCTGGGGGAACCCAAACAAAAAATAAGGCAATAAGGCAATAAGGTAAGGCTCTCTCTCTCTCTCTCTCTCTCTCTCTCTCTCTCTCTCTCTCTCTCTCTCTCTCTCTCTCTCTCTCTCTCTCTCTCTCTCTCTCTCATTATTATTATTATAATTTTTTCCTGCTTTTATAAAAAGTATTCTACTTTGCGCTATGTCTTGCTTTATTCACTGCTGGCTTTATTTTTGTGTCCAGTGTTTTGTTATTATTGTGATTGCTTTACATACTTACACTAACAGCTTGCTTATTTCCTGCTATTGAGATGTCTTGTGTATGCTTATTGCTTGCCTGTACCACTAAATTGCTTTTATTATTATTATCATCATCATTACTACTACTACTACTACTATTATCATCATTATTAATACTACTACTACTACTATTACTACTACTACTACTACTACTACTACTACTACTACTATTATTATTAATGTATCATTATAACTATTAATTTTATTATTATTATTATTATTTTTTCCTGCTATTGAGATGTCTTGTGTAAGTACACTGAACCTTTTTTTTTCCCGAATATGACCTGCTGAAATGAAGGTGCGTCTTATATGCCCATGCATCATCTTATAAGCCGTCAAATACGGTACTTTAATTCTTTTTCTTTTTAAAGGGGGTGTTCATCCTCCCAGCGAGAACAGTTCAGTAGATGAGGAAGAAGTCTCAAGGTATTCTTCTTCTTCAGGGTCTACCTCGGAAGTCGAAGAAGTCTCGAATTCTCATTCCGGCATCTCATTCCTTCCCCATTGTTTCTTCTTATTTGGTCTCCTCAGAAGGATGAGCAAGTATGGTGATGACAGACTGATCCCCAGACAATCCTTGGGTGAAGACACCCACTTTCCCTAGCAAAGCAGGGATGCCCATGGCTGGGGGGAAGTCTTTCTCCATTGGGTGTCTCTGCTAAGGGACAGCTTTCTGAGGGGCTCCAGTTAGGGGCACAGAGTGAGCACACAGCTGCCTCCTCGAGGGTTGACAACGGTCTTCCCCTCCGAGAAGGGGGATTGATTGACCCTCCAGAACTTTTCATGCCCTTAGCTGCACTGTCCTCTACATCTGCTCATGAGCAGTTGCAGACTTGAGCTCCTCAGAGTCCCAACCAGTCAGGTGATCTTTATGAGGTGAACCTGAAAGGTAATTACGATCAGACTTCTGAGCTTGTTCATTATGCTACGTATCCTCAACCTGAGTTCGCTCAGCGCACTGAGTTCACCCCGTCGAACAATTCTCGTGAGACATAACCCTAACGAGGTTTTTGCCTCAAGCCTCTACTCCCGATGGGATGGAGTCAGCTTGTCCTAACATTCACGAGTGACAGCAGAGGAGTGTTCGCTGATATTATGCCCCTCTGAGCGTTATTAGAGCGAATTTCTTCTGTATGTTAGTGAAATGTTTTGATTGTCTCTTCCTATTTTGTATGATGAAATTGTTGCTGAAACAAAGAAAAACAGATGTAGAAGCAAGGGAATGTTAGAGTTCAAACTCAAACATGTCCTCTCTCTAAGGTTTCTGCTCGCACTGAAGGGTGTAAACTCTTAATCCCGTCTTGTGACTGAAGGATCTATACATATGCCATTGATCACAATTTTGTTTGATGTTGAAATATAATAATTATGAAAATTTAAAGAAGTACTGCATTTTCTTGCGAGGATCAATGTTTTTAGCTTATTTACAGTTGTTACTTTTCCTAATTACCCTATAACTATGAAAGTAAGGAATTTTGACAAAAAAATTTTTGTATGCATTCTCCATTTGCATACAAAGCTCCATGAATTTTTTTCAGGAATTTGCATTTTTCTCCCTTTACTGTACCCCCATATATTGGCTTACCGCCTTAAGTATTTTGAAAAACTTTGGTTTGCTTAATATATTTTACTGAATCTTTAATAGGAATTTTCATTGCTTTGGATATACAGTGTTATGTTTTAGTGAGATTCTTAAAAGGCTGTTGTTTTTTCAGATACGTACGTGCACTTGGAGCATTTTATTTGAGATTAGTATATGGATCTCTTGATTGCTATAAATATTTGGAACCTCTACTCAATGACTACAGAAAACTTCGAATTATGGACAGATCTGGGCAATACCAACTTTCACATATGGATGAATTCATTGATATATTATTGAGAGATGAGCGATATTGTGACATTATTCTACCAAGAATGCAAAAAAGGTGAGGTTTGTTAGGTTATTGTTGAGAACTGTGTTAATGAATTTTAAATGATTATTAGGAATGCACAAAGTGGGGTTAGTTTTTTATGATTTTTTTTTTTTCTATTTCTGTAAAATTATGTAGCAATGGTTCTTTTGTTGATGTGAATGGAATTACAAAATTTATCAAAATTGACTGTATGTAATGGGTGAGAGATCTGCAATTTTCATTTAAAGTACAGTAAGTATTGTAATGAGTTAGGAAAAACTTTTTTTTTTTTTTTTTTGGTAAAATGGTTTTTATTTTACCAGTAACTTTTAGATAAAGTTATATCTTTTGTAGTTTGAAAATTTAGATACAGTACGGGCATGTATTGTGTTTTTTAAAATTCCTAAGTTTGTCATGTACAGAGATTTTAGAAGCATTTATGCATTTGGTTTTGTACATAGTATTCATTTGCAGATGGGTTCATGAAGCCAATAATGAACTGGATGGCCGAGTTTCTCTCTTGGATGATGACTTGCTTGACGATCTGGAGAGTGAGAGTGAAGACGAAGAACTCATGGCTCCACCAGCTCGTCCTCGAAATGAAACTAATGAATCTTCTCGACAAAATGCAAGGTAAAGCAAATTGTCACTTCATTTTACTGTACTATGTTTAATGTTTAAACAAAGTAAATATTTTCATGTGACAATATTTTAATGTCCTTTTACACTTATTAGTTTGTGGCATTTTGAACGTTTTTATATCTCCATTTTATATTCTATATTGTATGTAGGTAAATTAACATTGGAATATAAATCGTAGCAATCAAGTTCAGTTATATCTTAAAGTATTAAATGCATGTTATGGGTATTGGTAAGCTTTTATGTACTGTATATTCATGTTACATTAGCTGTAAAAAGTATACAATTTACTAACCACTAGTGTTACTATTTTTTTTTTTTTTTGTCAACAGAGAAGAGAGGCATGGAAGAGGGCATTCTCCATCAAGACGTTCTCCTGTGAGGGATATAAGAAATGATCGGGAGAGAGAGAAAAGGTAAGATATACTTTAGTCTTAATTTTTGCTCGTTACATAATGAATATATTGAATTACTGCGAGGAATTTTTTTTGTAAGTCTGTGATAAAAGTTCTCTCAAGTTCTGAAAACCACTATAGTTGAATGGTAATAATGAATTTTATTGTTATGTTCATTATCATCTCCCATGCCTGTTGATGCAAAGGGCCTCGGTTAGATTTCGCCAGTTGTCTCTATCTTGAGCTTTTAAAGCAATACTTCTCCATTTATCATCTCCTAATTCACGCTTCATAGTTCTCAGCCATGTTGGCCTGGGTCTTCTAAGAGAGAACTAATCTCTCTTGGGGAGTACGAAGAACATGCCCAAACCATCTCTATCTACCCCTCATCATGATCTCATCCATATTTGACACTCGAGTAATCTCTTATAGTTTCATTTCTAACCCTGTCCTGACATTTAACTCCCAGTATTCTTCTGAGGGCTAAGTTCTCAAATCTACAAAATCTGTTGAATAATGTTTTATTGATGTATTGTCTGATTTGCTTTTTTCAATCTTTCATTAAACTCCAATTATAAAGACCCTGTATTAGAGAGCATAGTTCCTAAATATTTAAATGATCCTACCTCATTAATCCTTGATGCTCTCTGATTTGATTTTTTCAATCTTTCATCAAACTCCAATTATAAAGACCCTGTATTAGAGATCATTGTTCCTAAATATTTGAATGATTCTACCTCATTAATCCTTTCTCCTTCCAATGATATTTCATCTTCCATTGCATATTTCGTTTTCATCATCTCTATCTTTTTTCTACTGTAATTATCTTGAGCTCAACCTCATGTGATGTTTTCTGCTAATATGAACAAGCATCATCAGCATACTATAATTCAGCTATTTTCAATATTAAACTTACCCGATAATCATGTAGCTGTCAACTCCGTTGCCCGACAGAATTCTATGGAGGGATACGCCAGCTATCACAATACTAGAAGGGGGTGTACTTACCAGCGCCACCTGTGGCCAGGTACTCAAGTACTTCTTGTTGACACCTCCTCAATTATTCCTCTGTCGTGCTTCCGGCAAGACGTTCTGGGATACGCTTATGATCTTCGAGTTTGTTCACGGCTAATTGGTGAAGTATTCTCTCAGATTTCGGCTGTCGCATTACTGGAAACCTTCTTATATTAGCTAGATAGCTTTTATATAGTCCTGATTAACGGTTAACGATCTTTTGCTTGATTTTGGAAACCCCTTTGGCTAACTCTTTGGATTCAAGATGTCTGACATTTCGCAAGCCCCTCCCATAGACGATGTAGGTCTTGCAATAGGCGTATTCCGAAGGCCTCGGTAGATCCTCACACCGCTTGTTCTGACTGTAGGGACAGGCCCTGTCAGTTAGAAAATCGATGTGAGGAATGCGCCGGACTTTCGGAACTGGAATTTGTCCGTCTTTTAAAATATTCATCTAAGTTAGAGAGAGGTAGAGTTAGGAGGAGTTCTTCTCACTCTTCAATGTTTTCCTCACCTCATGATCCCCTACCTTTTCCTACCCCTGTAGTGGCTACCCCCGAACCTACTGTTTGCCTTCCGCCTGATATGTCTGTTGTTTTGCGTGCTATTCAGGCCTTAGGCGATAAAGTAGAGTCAGTGGTAAGTGACCATAAGTCTCTGATGGCCGAAGTTAAGGAACTTAAGGTCAAGAGTGCAGTGGGTGGAGTTAGTGCCAGTGCTGTGACGAGTGCTAGTGTCAGTGCAGTGCCAAGTGCTAGTGTCAGTGCCAGTGTGGTGCGTGAGGATTCTTCTGTGCGAGCCAGTCGTCCTCCCAGTCCGGGACCTCTTGCAAGCTCCCATGCCCAGGGGAGAAGCAATGTCGAAGGGCATAAGGGTTCGGCAGGCCTTGTTAGGCGCACAGAAGTTTCCTCGGTGGTTGCGGGCGTGTCTTCCAAAGACCGTCACTCCCACCCGCAGACGATTGAGCCCGTCTTTTTCTCGTCCGCTGATCATCTGTCAGGGAAGAAACGTTGGTCTCAGGTCTCGAGACCACTTAAACGCAGAGTCCAGTCCGCGAGTGCTCAGCCAGGTTGCAGTCATTGGCTCAGCTCTGACTCGCCGCAGTCATCTGTCGACTGCACTCCGCCCAAGAGGAGTAAGGTTCTGCCACAACAGAGCTCGACTGTCGACCCTAAGTGGACTCTACTACAGTCCATGCAAGCACAGCTTTCGGACTTGATGCGTGAGTGTCGGGCTGAGAGTGTTGCTCCTCCGCCTCCGCCTACACTCCCTCCGCCTGCGCTCGCTCCGCCTGCACTCGCTCCGCCTGCGCTTGCTCCGCCTGATCGCAGTACCATCTGCCAGGCGTACGATGTTGAGCCACGGTCTGAGTTTGCTGTTCCCAGTGGTGTTCAGCCTCCGCCTTCTTTAAGGCAACCTTTGCTATGGGATCAGGAGGATTATACCTCTCTTCCTCCGCCTCCCTTTGCTGCTCCACCAGTGGTGCAACTCTTGGCTGAGGTACAACAACCTCTCCCGTCCATGAGTCTGTCTCCTCAGCTCTCGCTGCAGCGAGCTCAACCATCCACAAGGCAAGCTCCACTACACCTTGGCCTTGTGCCTCAGGAGCCTCAGCTTGCGAGACATTTACCTTGTTCTGCGCAGCCTCAACCTCATTACGCTCCGCTCACACCACAGGAACAGGAACTTGCTACTCCGCTTCCACCAACCGCTCAGCAAGCGCAATCCTTGGGTTCAACCGCTCATGCTAGGAGTCAGCCTACTCCACCCATGCGCCTTCCTTCTGCTTCGTCTGCTATTCAGCCTTTGCAGTCTGAGCCTCAGGTTCTCCCTCAACAGTTACTTGAAGAGGAAACCACTACTATTGTGCCTACTCGTTCTGACTCTGCTGTTCAGCATTCTTGTCCGATACCTTCGCTACACTCTGGTGATGAGGCGTCTGATGATGAGGAGGCACACCTGGATCCCTCATCAGACTTGGATGAATCCAAGCCTTCTCCACAGTCTATTGACTTTCGTAAGGTCTTGGTTCTGCTTAGGGAGGTTTACCTAGACCACTTTGTCTCTGCTATTCCCCGCTCTCCGCCATCTGAGTTTTCGCTGGGCTTACAACAAGCTAAGTCCTCCTATACTAAGCTAGTCCTAGCAAGGTCCTCTAAGAGAGCATTAAGGATCTTAGGGGAGTGGCTGCAGTCTAAGCAACACCTAGGCAAGACTTCTTTCATGTTCCCGCCGACCAAGCTCACTTCGAAAGCGAGCGTTTGGTATGCCACAGGAGAAGCACCAGGCTTGGGAGTACCTGCCTCTGCCCAGGCTGACTTCTCAAGTCTGGTGGACTCGCCTCGGAGAACTGCAATGAGGCGCTCTAAGGTTTGCTGGACCTTCTCAGACCTGGATCACTTACTGAAAGGACTGTTTAGAGCATTTGAGATGTTCAACTTTCTTGACTGGTGCCTGGGGGCCCTCAGCAAGAAGACCTCTCCTGCGGACAAGGATTCTGCCATGCTATTAATGTCCTGCATGGATAAGGCCATTAGGGATGGATCTGGTGAGATTGCGTCGATGTTTGTATCAGGGGTTTTGAAGAAAAGGGAACAGCTGTGTACCTTCCTTTCCTCCAGCATTACACCTTGCCAAAGGTCACAACTCCTTTTTGCTCCGCTCTCGAAGTTCCTCTTCCCTGAAGAGCTGGTTAAGGACTTGTCTGCTGCCCTGATACAAAAGGACACACACGATCTTGTAGCCTCATCGGCTCGTAAGTCTAAGGTTACTACCTCAGTCCCCAAGACTTATCGCTCACCAGTGGCTGATACCCCTGCGACGAGGTTCATACCGCCCTTTCGTGGTAGAGCCCCCAGCCGAGGAAGCTCCCGTCCAGACTCTTTCAGGAGCAAGTCCAGGAAAGGCTCCAGGACATCTAAAGGTAAACACTGACTCTCCGCATCTCCAGACAGCAGTAGGAGCCAGGCTCAAGTTCTTCTGGCGAGCCTGGGAGAAGAGAGGTGCAGACGCCCAGTCTGTCAGTTGGCTGAGGAACGGTTACAGGATTCCATTCTGCCTCAAACCACCTCTGACCACATCACCCATCAACCTCTCTCCCAACTACAAAGAAGAGGACAAGAGGCTAGCATTGCACCAGGAGGTGTCACTTCTTGTGCAGAAGAAGGCAGTGGTTATAGTCCGGGACCATCAATCCCCGGGCTTCTACAACCGTCTCTTTCTTGTGGCCAAGAAGACAGGAGGTTGGAGACCGGTGCTGGACGTCAGCGCGCTCAACGCGTATGTCACCAAGCAGACGTTCACGATGGAGATGACGAAGTCGGTCTTAGCAGCGGTCAGGCAGGAGGACTGGATGGTCTCGTTGGACTTGAAAGATGCCTACTTTCACGTTCCTATTCATCCAGACTCCCAACCTTTCCTGAGATTCGTTTTCGGAAAGGTTGTCTACCAATTCCAAGCCCTGTGTTTTGGCCTAAGCACAGCTCCTATGGTCTTTACTCATCTGATGAGGAATATAGCAAAATTCCTACACTTATCGGACATCAGAGCCTCCCTCTACTTGGACGACTGGCTGTTGAGAGCCTCCACGAGTCGTCGCTGTCTGGAGAATCTCAATTGGACTTTAGACTTAATCAGAGAACTGGGTCTATTAGTCAACATAGAAAAGTCTCAACTCATTCCCTCCCAATCCATTGTGTACCTGGGAATGGAGATTCGGAGTCAGGATTTTCGGGCTTTTCCTTCGGCCCCCAGGATAAGCCAAGCCCTAGAGTGCATCATGAGCATGCTGAAGAGGAGCAGTTGCTCGGTGAGACAGTGGATGAGTCTCACAGGGACCCTTTCATCACTGGCCCTGTTCGTCGAGCTAGGGAGACTCCACCTCCGCCCTCTTCAATTCCATCTTGCAGCTTATTGGGACAAGGGTTCGACTCTCGAAGCAGTCTCTATCCCAATTACCCAAGAGATGAAGACCACTCTCCTGTGGTGGAAGCACAACCTCCTTCTCAGGGAGAGTCTATCGTTGGCTATTCAGACCCCCAATCTTCATCTCTTCTCAGATGCATCGGACTCGGGCTGGGGTGCGACCTTGAACGGACGGGAATGCTCGGGAACGTGGAACGAAGAACAGGGATTACTCCACATCAACTGCAAGGAGCTACTAGCAGTTCATTTAGCCCTGTTGAACTTCAAGTCCCTCCTGCTAGGCAAAGTGGTGGAGGTGAACTCAGACAATACCACAGCCTTGGCTTACATCTCCAAGCAAGGAGGGACCCATTCGAGGAGCCTATACGAGATCGCAAGGGACCTCCTCATTTGGTCAAGAGGTCTAAACCTCACTCTGGTCACGAGGTTCATTCAGGGCGATATGAACGTCTCAGCAGATCGCCTAAGCAGAAGGAATCAGGTCATTCCCACGGAATGGACCCTCCACAAGAGTGTGTGCAACAGACTTTGGACCTTGTGGGGTCAGCCTACCATAGATCTGTTTGCCACCTCCATAACCAAGAGACTTCCGCTGTACTGTTCCCCTGTTCCAGACCCTGCAGCAGTTCATGTGGATGCTTTTCTACTGAACTGGTCCCATCTAGACCTGTACGCATTCCCACCGTTCAAGATAATAAACAAAGTTCTGCAGAAATTCCTCTCGCACGAAGGGACACGGCTGACGCTGGTTGCTCCCCTTTGGCCTGCAAGAGAATGGTTCACAGAGGTACTTCAATGGCTAGTCGACATCCCCAGGACTCTACCTCTAAGAGTGGACCTTCTACGTCAACCTCACGTAGACAGGTTGCACCCAAACCTCCACGCTCTTCGGCTGACTGCCTTCAGACTGTCGAAAGATTCGCTAGAGCTAGAGGCTTTTCGAAGGAGGCAGCCAGTGCGATTGCCAGAGCGAGAAGGGTTTCCACTCGTAGAGTCTACCAGTCTAAGTGGGAGGTCTTCCGAAGCTGGTGTAGAGCCAATTCAATATCCTCTACCAATACCTCTGTGACCCAAATAGCTGACTTCCTTCTACATCTTAGGAATGAGAGATCCCTTTCAGCCCCTACGATTAAAGGATATAGGAGTATGTTGGCTTCAGTTCTCCGCCACAGAGGTTTGGACCTTTCTTCCAACAAGGACCTTCAAGACATTCTTAAGTCTTTTGAGACGTCTAAAGAGCGCCGTCTATCCACTCCAGGCTGGAACCTAGACGTAGTCTTAAGGTTCCTTATGTCTCCTAGGTTCGAACCTCTCCAGTCAGCTTCCTTCAAGGACCTTACCCTCAAGACTCTCTTTCTCGTCTGCCTTGCAACAGCTAAGAGAGTCAGTGAGGTTCATGCCTTCAGCAAGAACATTGGTTTCACGACCGAATCTGCAACATGTTCTTTTCAGCTTGGATTCCTAGCAAAGAACGAACTTCCTTCACGTCCTTGGCCTAGATCGTTTGAAATACCTAGCCTCTCCAACATGGTAGGTAACGAACTAGAGAGAGTTCTTTGCCCTGTCAGAGCTCTCAAATTTTATCTTAAGAGGTCTAAACCTCTTCGAGGACAGTCAGAAGCCTTATGGTGTGCCATCAAGAAACCTTCGAGGCCCATGTCCAAGAATGGGGTTTCATATTATATAAGGCTTCTGATTAGAGAAGCCCACTCTCACTTAAAGGAGGAAGACCTTGCATTGCTGAAGGTAAGGACCCACGAAGTAAGAGCCGTAGCTACTTCGATGGCCTTTAATAAAAACCGTTCTCTGCAGAGCATAATGGATGCAACCTATTGGAGGAGCAAGTCAGTGTTTGCATCATTTTATCTGAAAGATGTCCAGTCTCTTTACGAGAACTGCTACACCCTGGGACCATTCGTAGCAGCGAGTGCAGTAGTAGGTGAGGGCTCAGCCACTACATTCCCTTAATCCCATAACCTTTTTTAACCTTTCTCTTGAATGCTTTTATTGTTGTTTTTATGGTTGTTACGGTAGGCTAAGAAGCCTTCCGCATCCTTTTGATTTGGCGGGTGGTCTATTCATTCTTGAGAAGCGCCTGGGTTAGAGGTTTTGTAGAGGTCCTTTAGTAGGGGTTGCAACCCCATATACTTTGGCACCTTTGGGTTGATTCAGACTCCAAGAGGAACGCTGCGCTCAGTAAGGAAGACGAACTTAAAAAAGAGGCAGAGTAACGGTTCAATTCGACTTCCTTACCAGGTACTTATTATTTCATTGTTATTTGAGATAACTGTTATATGAAATATGGGATACTTAGCTATCCTTTAATCTTGTACACTGGTTTTCACCCACCCCCCTGGGTGTGAATCAGCTACATGATTATCGGGTAAGTTTAATATTGAAAAATGTTATTTTTATTAGTAAAATAAATTTTTGAATATACTTACCCGATAATCATGATTTAATCGACCCTCCCTTCCTCCCCAGAGAGAACCAGTGGACCGAGGAATAATTGAGGAGGTGTCAACAAGAAGTACTTGAGTACCTGGCCACAGGTGGCGCTGGTAAGTACACCCCCTTCTAGTATTGTGATAGCTGGCGTATCCCTCCATAGAATTCTGTCGGGCAACGGAGTTGACAGCTACATGATTATCGGGTAAGTATATTCAAAAATTTATTTTACTAATAAAAATAACATATTTCCTATTATCCAGTTAAATTCTTCTTCATTATCCACAACTGTTCTATGCATTACAAAATCCATATTAAGATTACCATATTTTATTAGCTTGTTCTGCTCTACAATAATTTAAATTCCTAATGATTGAATTTATACAATTATCTTGAAAACATATTATGGATACTTTGGCTACTTCTATGGTTATTTGTATTGTCTCATTTTATCTACCATTGATTTATTCTTAACCTCCTTGTAAATGAACTGAGGGACTTATTGCACTGTAGGTTATTTAAATGTTGAAATAAAGTTCAGAGCGTGTCTTTCCTTCATAAGACTTAATACTACAAAGTACAGTATTCTAGAAGTTTCATTCTGTGTGTGACCAATTTCTAGAATGATCTATCAAGTTGTGCATTCACCATATCTGTAGAAGTTCGAACTTGGTGTAAATGCTTTTCTGTTAATCAGGTTGACATAAGTCTATGTTAGTTTATTTTTTACTTCATTTCTTTTCTGCACTGTGTTGCTTACTCTTTTGAGGTCCCTGGCTGTGTATCCTTTTGCTTTTCCAACTAGGGTTGCAGCTTGGTTAGTGATAATGATAATAGTATCTAATTGCATAATGCACCTCCCAATGTTAAGAGATATTTATCATGAGTAGTTGTTCTTGATCTTTCTTGGAAATTTGAATACCCTTTTGTCAAATTTTGTCAAACAGGAAAGTGAATTAATTCACATCTACCCTTGGCATCCCCATTTAGTGAATAGTCTTGGGATGTACTACATCATTCAAGTAAATACCTCTTTAGAAACTTTATATTTATTTAATAAAACCACTACAGTACCTGTGTTACCCGACATTCATGGTCATCAAAACCCCACTTGAATCCATGTATGAAACTAGAGGGGCACTCAGTAGAGCGCATACCTCCGCTGCTGCAGCTTATTTCTCAACCATTTACTTGACTGTGACCTTGACCTTCCAAAATTTAATAATTTCCAGATTATTATATAACAGTTCATCCCTGCAAGTTTCATTTCTCTATGATTGAAATTGTGGCCAGGAAGCTGTTCACAAACAAACACACAAACAGGGGGTAAAACATTATCTCCTTTCAACTTTGTTGCTGGAGGTAAAAAGATATCTTACCAGTGTCCTTGGACATGTTTATACAGTTCTTACCTCCAGTTGTTAATTTGTCTACTCTTTGTGTAGTCTTCCATATTAAACAAGAGATTAGTGGGTTTGGGATGTGGGAAATGTGTTAAAATGAAAATACAGTACAGTTAGACGTTACTATATTTGGGTAACAAAAACACCAGAGAATAAGGAAAAATCATGAATAATGGAAGGACCTTTAATGATATTTTCAGATTCCCCATTTTCTTATATAACTGAAAAGAAAGCATTGTGCATTTCAGCCTCGAGTGTAAAGGCAAAAGTTACACTATTCATAATTACCAGTATAAGACATCAAATACAAAAGACAAAAACCATTATGGCACAGGTCCTTGGAAATTCATTTACCCTCTCCACTTATGTAACTAGGTAATCTTTGCTGCATTTCGTCTTATATAACATGATGCTTTTTTTTTTTTCATTTAAGGTGTATTCACAATTATAAAAGTGTGAATGCACCTTATTTGGAAGGACATGTATACTTGTGTTATATAAGACCAGTTACAGCATGGTATACAGTGAACCCTCGCTACTTCGCGGTTCGACCATCGCGGATTCACCACTTCGCGGATTTTTTCCATAACCCATATATATACAGTAATATATATATATATATATATATATATATATATATATATATATATATATATATATGTATGCATGTATTTATGTATATATGTATGTATGTATATATGTAGGTATGTATATGTGTATACATATAAATATATATATATACACACACATTATATATATATATATATATATATATATATATATATATATATATATATATATATATATATATATATATATATATATATATATATATATATATATATATATATACACACACACACACACACACATATATATATATATATATATATATATATATATATATATATATATATATATATATATATATATATATATATATACACACACACACACACACATATATATATATATATATATATATATATATATATATATATATATATATATATATATATATATATATATAAAGTAGGAAGATGTGATGTAGTTCTAAGGGAAAAGTATGGGAAATATGTCTGGGTAATAAGCAAAGCTCTACCTCCAGTTTGTTTCTTCATTATGATCAGAGATAAATGTAAACAAAACATTGGTTGCCATTTTTTATCGTGCTTTTTAGCGTGTTTAGGAAACGCATGATATAAAATCGCCTTTAATATTTGTGCCTGTTTTAGTTTAGGGTACAGTAGTACATGCATTAAGTGTTCTGTACATTAAAGGGTAGTTTGTTAACAGTACTACGTACAAGGGAAGGTTTTAAAAGTCTGAATATACATGTTGAATAAATAGGTAAATATGGTGTCACTACTTCGCGGATTTTCACCTATCGCGGCCGGGTCTGGAACCTATCTACCGCGATAAACGAGGGTGCACTGTACTCACTTAATTAACAGGGAGAGTAATTAGACTGATACTGTTATACAGGTATTGCTCGACTTACGACCGAGATAGGGACCGAGAGATGAATCGTAAGTCGAGTTGGCCGTAAGTCGAACTAGAAAAGTGAAGTTTCCGTAGATTTATTTTGATACGTTATGATTCGGCAATCATCTGGATCATATTTTGTCAATATTTTCTTACTGTCTATCATTATTCCATTTTCTTGTTTCATAGAATATCATATGCTCTATAAATGCATTATTGTATTCTATTCATCAATTTTGAAAGCATTTTACAATCTAGTACTGAAAATTTTGTTTACCTTTGGTTATGATCAGCTAATCTGAAAGTGCCGCTACCTACCGTATCAAAATATGGCGTACATACGTATGGCCTATTGTTTTATCATTTCTTAACTTATTAGAAATATCTTCATGATGAATATTACAACAATGCCAATATGTTACAGGAAATCAGTTTCCATACAGTTCGTCTAATCATTAGGTATACTGTAATGCGAAATCGTAGCTTTCTCTGTGTGTGTGTGTGCTGGCTCTCGCAATCGCATACGGGTAGTTCATTTTTAAAGCTTCATACAGTATTGTAGTTCAATATTAAGCCGTTATATTTCATTAGACATTACTGTGTTTAATTGTGGTTTATTAAAGAACGTTTCTATTTTATTTTTCAATTTCTTGAGCATATCAATAATCAACAAATACTTTTAATTTACTTTCGGTTGGCATCAGCTGATCTCAAGGTCACGCTGCCGTATTACTATTATGAGCACATATATATAGTGCGAATAACACTGATTTATATAATTTTCTTGACATTCGAGATTTCTTCATAATGCATATTACATCAGCGCCAATATGTTATAGGGTATCACATTTTCCATACAGTTCGTTTATAGACCTTATTATTAGTTATAAAAGGAATACTCTCTCTCTCTCTCTCTCTGTATTTTGTTTTTAATTCAGTTGTATCTTTATATTTTTTTTTATATTATAAAAAAATTCTATATATCATTATTCGATGTTTCGATTATGGGAATAGTAACGCATCGGAAGGAAATCACTTGATTTGCCTCTCGCCTTCCGCCTGAAATATGACGTCATCAGACTTTTTTTCTTAAATTTACGGTAAGTTGTACTAATCTTATACCTAATGATACAGACCACTAAAACACTTGATATCGTTACTGGGTGTTTCGATGATGGGAATGCTGTAATAAGATTACTCGGTAACAATGAAAGGAAATCATTCGGTTTGTCAGCGCGCTTCCGCCAGATACATGACGTCAAAAGTCACTGACGTACAGTAATCTCTACGAAGAATAACTTGCAAAATATGTAAATTCATTTACTTTGTTTCTCGCAAGAAATGAAAAGAAAATACTAACTTAACAAACAAAAGTATTTTATTTTTATAATGTAAAAGGAAATATATTATTTTCAAGAAAATATTTACCCTAAAAGTATATTTTCTTTAGATAAACATCGATCTATTATCAGAGATTAAAAAAGTAGCTTACAGTCAAATTTACGCTACGTAGTACTCATGACAACCGATACAGACCCTCAAAATACTTTGTATCGTTATTTAATATTTCGATAATGGAAATACTAATATTAATCGTTAGCCCATTGGAAGGAAATCACTGTATTGCCCGGACGCTTTCCGCCGGTGATGTGACGTCACCAGACATAATATGAACTCGACAGATATTAAAACTTTTCTTAAAGTATTTCTAACTGAAAATAAATACTGAATATTAACAATAAAAGAAAATAATAATTTACCAAGATAAATCAGTTTATATGTATATAAGAAAATAGATTATTTTTAAGGAAATATTCGTCCTATTCCGATAAACTTGTGATGTCATCACCCTGAAAAAATGGTCGTAAAGTCGAATAGTCGTATGTTGCATAGGTCGTAAGTCGAGCAATACCTATATAAGTGAATTTTCATGAATGGCTTGCTGTTTTCTTTATCAAGGTGTGCTTTGTATTTTGTATCATGTAATTGTGAATAGATACCAAAGAATATTGCTTAATGGAGTGACAGGCCCTTCCCAAACAAACGGCAAACCAACAAATATTAAGGTCTAACTGAGTGGTAATTGATTTGTATAAAAAATTAGTTTTAAACAGATTATACTTATTTCATCACAAGCTTTACTTATAATGGTAATTATATGATACTATACTTTAATTTCTAGTCAAACAGGAATTCACCACAAGAAATGAATGAATGTGGGTCGTTTTGACGTGTTTCTCTAAAGGGTAATGGGTGTAGAGCCATAATAACTTGGGTATAAATCAACCAAAATGTGAATACAGCTGCTGTTGTCAAGTCCATTTTTGGGATTAGGCTGCTATGTAATCCCAAGGACTTTCCTAATAAGGCTAGAAAAGTGAATTCAGTACAACATAGTATACTAAAGAAATATTGTCTTTCCTGCCCAATGAGCATGTGTCATTGTGTAAAGCATGGACTCGGTGTGTATATAAAGGACACCTATGTGTTCAGGCTTTATTAAACCTGACACAGCACTTTCAATGCTGAATTTGTCACCACTGTAGTTGTTAGCAGGCTGCGGCCAGATATAACAAGAAGACATACTATTAAGTACAGTAGATGGTTCCAGGACTTTCAGATGGTGATGGGCACCACTCCTTGTTTTTGTTCTGGGCAAGGGTACCCAACATCTTGTTAAGATCTTCAGGTAAGAGTTTTTCTGTGTTCATGGACACCATCCTGTCTCTACCGAAGCAGCTTCTCAGTGGAGTTGGATGCCTCCTTAATATGTATTTTTAGGTTGATGCTCACATACCCCTGGACCTCTTTCATTAGATTCTGTTGTTGCTGCTCAGTAGTCTTGTTGTCTCAAGGGAAGGTAGAATGACTAACCCTTCTTCCTTTTATTGTTCGCTCATCAAGGGAATGAAGTAGCCATAACTGTTACATAGTGGTCAGTGACACGAGGGCTACGTTCTGCCAAGAAGTAACTCCTTTATCCTTCCTGTAAGGGATGCAATGGGTTGATGCCCTTTGTTTAAACCTGTTTAATCAATACTCCCAACATTATCACTGTAATAGAGAGATAGGTGTTCATGACCTAGTTCTAACTTCCCTCATAAATAATTACTGGTTGAGGCCCTAACAGCTTCTACATCCCTATGTGGGGTTGTTAGGAGGTTATTGGAGTCTTCTTCCTCGTTCTCAGTCGGTAATCTTTGCTGCATTTTGTCTTATATAACATGATGCTTATTTTTTTTTTCATTTAAGGTGCATTCGCAACTATAAAAGTGTGAATGCACCTTATTTGGAAGGACATGTATACTTGTGTTATATAAGACCAGTTACAGCATGGTATACTCACTTAATTAACGGGGAGAGTAATTAGACTGATACTGTTATATAAGTGAATTTTCAAGAATGGCTTGCTGTCTTCTCTATCAAGGTGTGCTTTGTATTTTGTGTTATGTAATTGTGAATAGATACCAAAGAATATTGCTTAATGGAGTGACAGGCCCTTCCCAAACAAACGGCAAACCATCAAATATTAAGGTCTAACTGAGTGGTAATTGATTTGTATAAAAAATTAGTTTTAAACAGATTATACTTATTTCATCACAAGCTTTACTTATAATGGTAATTATATGATACTATACTTTAATTTCTAGTCAAACAGGAATTCACCACAAGAAATGAATGAATGTGGGTCGTTTTGACGTGTTTCTCTAAAGGGTAATGGGTGTAGAGCCATAATAACTTGGGTATAAATCAACCAAAATGTGAATACAGCTGCTGTTGTCTAAGTCCATTTTTGGGATTAGGCTGCTATGTAATCCCAAGGACTTTCCTAATAAGGCTAGAAAAGTGAATTCAGTACAACATAGTATACTAAAGAAATATTGTCTTTCCTGCCCAATGAGCATGTGTCATTGTGTAAAGCATGGACTCGGTGTGTATATAAAGGACACCTATGTGTTCAGGCTTTATTAAACCTGACACAGCACTTTCAATGCTGAATTTGTCACCACTGTAGTTGTTAGCAGGCTGCGGCCAGATATAACAAGAAGACATACTATTAAGTACAGTAGATGGTTCCAGGACTTTCAGATGGTGATGGGCACCACTCCTTGTTTTTGTTCTGGGCAAGGGTACCCAACATCTTGTTAAGATCTTCAGGTAAGAGTTTTTCTGTGTTCATGGACACCCTCCTGTCTCTACCGAAGCAGCTTCTCAGTGGAGTTGGATGCCTCCTTAATATGTATTTTTAGGTTGATGCTCACATACCCCTGGACCTCTTTCATTAGATTCTGTTGTTGCTGCTCAGTAGTCTTGTTGTCTCAAGGGAAGGTAGAATGACTAACCCTTCTTCCTTTTATTGTTCGCTCATCAAGGGAATGAAGCAGCCATAACTGTTACATAGTGGTCAGTGACACGAGGGCTACGTTCTGCCAAGAAGTAACTCCTTTATCCTTCCTGTAAGGGATGCAATGGGTTGATGCCCTTTGTTTAAACCTGTTTAATCAATACTCCCAACATTATCACTGTAATAGAGAGATAGGTGTTCATGACCTAGTTCTAACTTCCCTCTTAAATAATTACTGGTTGAGGCCCTAACAGCTTCTACATCCCTATGTGGGGTTGTTAGGAGGTTATTGGAGTCTCCTTCCTCGTTCTCAGTCAGGACAAGGAAGGATGACAAAGAACCTTACCTGCCAACAGACAAGTCTCTTATTTAAAAGATGAAAGGTTTGTATTCGCATAGGAAGTAATCTGTATTTTTCTAGCAATACAAACCTGAGTCTTTTAGGTTATACTTCCCTACATAACCACCCCTCTCAGTCCTTAGGTCAAAGGTCAAAAGGGATGTGATAAAGGCAGACAGACAGTTGACTTCCCCCACCTACCTCCTGCTAAAATGTCAATGGCCATTCGAGCTCTGTGGAAGACATGTTCCTATTTAAAGAACTCACAGTTGTGGTGGCCTATTGGAAATGTCCCTGCCTGGCGATCACCGGACTTGGGGTTTGAGTCCCGCTCAAACCAGTTAGTTTCTTTAGTGTCTTCAACCTCACCATCTTTGTGAGCTAAGGATGGATGTGAGCAGTTAGGAAAGCCTACAGGTCTAGCTGCTGATTCATCAGCAGCTATTGCCTGGCCCTCCCTGGTCCTAGCTTGGGTAGAGAGGGGCTTGGGTGCTGATATGCATACTGTATATAGTCCTTCTCTTGGGCATTGTCCTGCGTGCTAGGGTAGTGTCAGTGTCCCTTCCAACTGCCATTCATGAGTGGCCTTTAAACCTTTCAGCTCACATTTGTATAACAAGGAAAAATACAAATTATTTTAAGAATGTGGGGTTTTATCACTAAAGAAGTCCCTTATACCGTAGGGTATAATAAACGTAAATTTCCACTTCAGTTGGAAGGATTGAGATGCTGGATACCTCAGAATTGGTACATTGAAAATTAAATGATCTGTTTGAGAGATCCTTGGCTCAAGATCAGCAATTGAACCTATTAATATAAGCTTAACTCATAAGACAAGAAATATATTTTTCAGAATAATTTTAGAAGTTTGTAATTTATCGCTACTAGGGAGTACTTTATATAATTGGGAACTATTGGAAGAGACTAGACATAACAGAGGACAATTCTTCACCCCTTACATAAGACAGAAGTGAAATATCCAAGAAAAATGTGTTTTGCGGTTACTATGGGAACTTAGAAGAATATGGTGATAAATATGAATCTTTTGAACCTGGTATCTGGAACAGACTAGTTCTGTTGCTGCTATTACTGGGCCTGATAATACGAAACTAATTATTCGTCACATCTCTAAGTAAAAGCTAATGAATATGGTTTGTCACTTTCACACACCTGTCATTGAAACAAAGTTTGCATCAAGATTTTGCAAAAAAAAAAAAAAAAAGAAAAAAAAAATCAGATTATCTCTTGATGTCCAACTTCAAACCCCACTAATGGCTTGATAGATTTCATTAGTAAACATAACTGTTATCCCTGTGAAATAATGATGCTTTAGGGAGCTCCTAAGTGTATGTGGACTCATCACCTGTCACTTGATCACTTCTGATCCTTGCTTAGGTGGAGAGAGGACTTGTGAATTGGTCATTAGTATATATGTTTGGCCTCTAGAATATTTTATACTACAAATGATTGTAGATTTGGCTTTTGACTTTTATTTACTGTATATTAGTTTTTTAAAGTAAACACTAACTTTCAGACATCGAAGTAGAAGCCGATCCCGTGAAAGAGACCGTGGTATGGACCGAGATCGGGACAGAGGAATGGAGAGAGATAGAGGTATGGAACGCGATCGAATGATGGAGAGAATGATGGAAAGAGATCGTATGGATAGAGATAGAGGAATTGAACGGGATAGAGGAATGGACAGAGATCGTGATAGAATGGAGAGGGAGAAAAAGAGACACCGTAGCAGGTCAAGAGAACGCCGTCACCGGTCCAGGTCTCGTTCACCAGGTGAGTTTCTTTTTCTTTTAATGGTAGGATTTGTTTATTACAGTACTGTATAAAATAAATAATGTACCTATTGTAGGTATTTTTAATTTTATTTATATTACTTTTTTCCTCCTTATTCTATTCTTTCATATACAGTATATCTTTACATTATATTTTAATTCAAACCTACATAAAAGTTTTCTGCAAACTTTTGAATTTTTTTTCATTTTATTTTTAACCAATACTGTATCAAATACACATCTTTGCTTTTGTCTTATTTTTGGGGTTAATGTGCTGTTTGTTTTCCAAGGACTTGTGAATTCAATACGACATACATACCAAAGAAATACGGCCATCCCTGCTATAAGGCCAGTGTATCAATGTGTAAATCAAGGACTCAGTGTGTATAAGAGAGACCTTCATGTATAGGTGCTCTTTGAACTCAACAGAGCACCTCCAATACTGAAAACTATCTGCTATGATTGATGTCATTCCTACGACATCATCACATAGCCAAAAGAACCCATGCTATAGCTTGATACTACTCTACCATCCATATTTCCCTTATCATAGAATAAACATTGTGAAGTGATGAGTCTTAGAATGCCATTAAGATAAGTAACAGGAATCACGTTTTGGTTACCACTGTTTTCTTTTTGAATAGTATTATTGTAAATTGAATTTAAATTTTGGTCAATTGCATCAGTGATTAAGTAAATGTATGTTTTAATTTCTGAATTATACAATGTTGTTAGCGGTTATGTCCCAGCTTCTTGAAACATGAATGGGTTTTAGCCATTATTATTGCAGCATTAAAATTTTATATCCCTTTCTAATTGAATACCTTATATTAATAAATTCCTTTTTTCCATAATCTCTTAGACAATCTTACAATTATTGGTGATTGAAATACCGGTGTAATGTGTGTTTTCACCCTGGTTATCATTATTAGCATGGGAGTGTGTATATGTATATACAGTGAGGGTTATGAAACTAAAAAGGAATTTTTGTGTAGTCTTGTTGTGGAATGGGTAGGCTAGTTTAGCCTAACTATGGCTTTTTCCAGCCAAAATTATAATTTGGTATGCTTGTGTCTCCCGTGAACGCCTCGATAATAGCCAAGATAGTCAAGGCTTCATTTCGCTTCCTCTACGGTCAGCCCGCTCAAGGTCCTGCTCTTCTGGGAGTTTTGGCTTAGCTTCTGCTTCCTTTCCACTACAGCCTGTCGCTGGGCCCTTCAGGTTACCATCTTCTTAGGAAGGCTTCAGTAGGAACTCTTCCATGAGTCCTGTGGATTTAGCTGTGATGGGGCATTCGGATTATCAGCTTCCTAAGAAGACTCAAGTGAGGGCTTACCCTCCTAGGAAGGACCCAGTGGCAGCTTTTCCTTATGATGCAAGTATTGCAGACTTGGTGGTGGGTGGGAGCTGCAGAGGTTGATTCTTCTATAGATGTAGAGAGGGGCTTAGTGGGAAACTCTTGGCAATCCTGTGGTGGAGTCTTTAATATTTTTCACCATAAGATTATGAAACTTGCCATTTGATGATAATCAATTTGAGAACCTTTTGGCATTCAGGATGGAGGTTCAAGGATCTGTCCCTCAAGACATGTTCCCAACTAACCCTGAAAGAGGTTGTGATGCATAAATCTGCTTTGAATACCCTAGCAGAGGCACTTTCAGATACTGGAGGTTTTCTTTTAAACCATAGTATGCTTGATGTTTCTGGGGTCAGAATGACAGCACCAAGCCAAAATAATAGGAGATGATGAATGGAGAAGTATTGAATTAAAAGCTCAAGATAGAGAAGATTGGCAAAATCTAACCGAGGCCCTTTGAGTCAATAGGCATAGGAGATGATGATGAGTGTCTGTTGTGTCGTCTTTGCAAGTGAGAGCTATGGTGGGATCTGTGAAACCTATCTATGAGGCTTTACGGAACCATGATTTGAAGGTACAAATGTGAATTTTCTGTATAGTATTACTCTATGCAAATCTCTCTTCCTGCAAGCTCTAATGGATAAGCCAAAACTAATGCAGAGGCAATGTCCACTTCACTTCCAGAAAAATTTAGGAAAGGTTTTCAGCCCTTCAGCATATAGTAACCAGCAGAAGGCTCAAAAGTAACATGCTAGGAGGCCAGCTCTTTTTTTCCCATCCCAAGCCTCAGATTGCAGCTAAATTTCCTCGGAAGGAACAGGGCCAGCAAAGATACTACACCCAAGGTGAGGTTCTAACCCATGGTCAGTCAAAATTTGTTTATAGAACAAAGGGGAGACTGCGGGAGACATGCCAAAGGAAACACAGGGTCTGGTAAGTTGAACAGAGGGAGAGGATCTCATCAATGAAAGGCTTCAAATTGAAGGTTTTGTAAGCAAGCTTAAAAAAAAGTCATAGAATAGTTTTTTTTTTTTTTTTCAATTCCCCGGCAGAATATTTAGAGTACTGAGGAAAGACTTCCCTGAGAAAAGTTATCCTCGACCTGTCTCTTTTCAACAAACACATCGGGTTATGCAATGCATTTAAAAGGATGATAGCACCAAGTCAAAAATTCTGTTTTTGTCAAAAATGATAAAAATGTCATCTGAGTCAATGTCCAAAGATGTAGCTCATTTTATTGGGTAGGTGCAGAAGAATCTGTCATGATCTTTCTCCCTAAAAATTGGGAGGCTGAGGTAGGTACCATTCAATTTAGTGACCACTTTTCTTTGGTTTCAGATCATCTTAGGACTGCAGAATTCAGTGCCTGGAAAACTTTGTTTAACTTAGTGTTTGTTATGTCATCTTTGGAAGTGGGAGCTATAGTGGGATACTAGAATGCCACCTCTGTGGTAGTAAAAGTACTGTGAATCCTATCTATGAGGCTTTGCAGAGCTATGATTTGAAGGTACAAATATAGATTTTCTGTGTAGTAATACTCTATGTAAATCTCTCGTCCTGCAAGCCCTAATGGATAAGCCAAAACCAATGGAGAGGCAATGGCCACTTCTCTTCCAAAAAAAATGGAGGAAAGGTTTTCAGCCCTTAAGCATATAGGAACCAGCAGAAGGTTCAAAAGTAACACGTGAGGAGGCCAGCTCCTTTTTCCCAACCCAAGCCTTGGCCTACACCTAAATATCCTCGGGAGGAACAGGGACAGCAAAGATACTCCACCTGAGGTGAGGCTGTAACCCATAGTCAGTCAAACTTTGTTTATAGAGCAAGGCGAGACTGCAAGAGTGCGGGAGACATTCCAAAGGAGACACAGGGTCTGGCAAGTTGGATAGAGGGAGAGGATCTCATCAACGAAAGGCTTGAAGTTGAAGGTTTTGTAAGCAAGCTCAAAAAAGGAGTCATGGAAAAGTGCAGTTTTTTTTTCATTCCATGACAGACTATTCAGAGCACTGAAGAAATACTTCCTTGAGAGAAGAGTGATCCTCGACCTGTCTCTATTCAACAAACACTTTGAATGCCATGCATTTAAAATGATGGCTGTCTTGCATGTCTGCCAATTACTATACTGAGGGGCTTTGACCTGTATTATAGATATAAAAGACATTTATTAGCATTTCTCTATAGCTTCTCACATCCGACCTTACGTAATGTTTCAAGTTGGGAAGGGAATATACAGGTTTAAAGCAATGCTGTTAGGCCTCAATGTTGCTCCAAGTGTGTTCATAAAATTGGCTGATTTGGGCAGAAACGAAAGAATTGTGCCTCAGATATAGAAATGAAGTCTTGCAAGTTCTTCAGGATCTAGGTTTTCTGATTAACTTTGCAAAATGAAGATTAACTCCAAGAAAGATTTTTCAGTGGATAGGCCTTCAATGGAATGTGGTGAAAGCCTTTTTAAGCTTAACAAGGGCATCTCTGCAAAGAATTAGAAAATTCTAATCAAGGTCAGATTATTTCTCTCAAACCGCTTCTCCAACAGATGGCAAGGAGAGAATTTGGGTCTTCTTCAGTTTGTTTTAATAATTGACTCGATGTTAAAAACTAGGTTAGAAGATGTCAATTGGGTGTAGAAAAGAGCAGCATGTAAGGGACCCTCGGGCTCAGTTACCAGTTGTTTCAAAATAATTTTTAGGCCATGAAGGACATCAAATGCTTTTTCCATGTTGATCGCATTGGTCCCTCCTCCGATTTCCATCATCCTTCATACAGACACGTCTCGGTCAGGTTGATTATTCAGAGGAGACCTATGTGTTCAGGAAATGCTCCCCGCAGTTTTCAGCATTTCATATAAATGCTATGGAACTGACGACAGTGTTCCCGGCATTAAAAAGATTCGGTCAAAGAAGGAACTCCCATATAAAGAACTATGTAGCTGTGTTGCCTCTGAGGGGGGGGGGGGGGGGGGAGAGGGATCCTGCTCCTGAATTTTCAAGGCAGTGACTTCCAATAATGTAGTTCCTTCAGGAGAGAAATATGTTCCTCTCACTGTATCATCTGTCTGGATCTCTCTACATAGTGAGTTATGCATACAAGGTTAGTACAGAATATCTTTAAATAGTCCAGTTTGCAGCAAAAGAGAACCACAAGTTTCCACTTTACGTAGCCCCAAATAGGGATTCTCAGGCAATGGTAACAAATGTGCTGAATCAGGATTGGAACAAATAGTCGCCAATCTCTGTTTCCTCTGTCAAGTTTGATTTCAAAGACTTTGAATATCTTTGAGGACTTTTCAGGGGCAGCTGTGCTAATAGCTCTACTGTGGCCAAACAGCCTGTGGTATCCACTGCTTCCACTGTGTCCAAATAGCCTGTGGTATCCACTGCTTCCACTGTGTCCAAATAGCCTGTGATATCCACTGCTTTAGTGCATGAGACCAAGATTACACCTGCTTCAGTCTGCACAGCTGCATCAGAAAGTAGGGTGTCTGATTATCTTCGCTTTCTCCTTTCTGACCCAGAATCTTCACATGTGGATTTTCTCTTCTGTATTTACTAAAGGGATTTCTTAGCTCATAACTTGACTTATTTGATGAACTGCAGGAAGTCTTTATCCACGAGACTATGCCAATATCTGTGAAAAGTTTGGATAGCCTCTCCAAGGAATAGATCACCTTATCAGATAACCCGGGACTTGGTGTATATTTCCACGTATAAGACTTTAGATTCAAAAATTCATCCCTGAAAATTGGGGGTCGTCTTATACTGTATGTACAACCAATCTGAAAATCACACCTTGAATTCCAAGTGATGTTTATTGGTAGCCTTGGGCACGGTATGATAACCAATAATAAAGGTAACCAAACCTTATTTACCGTACATATAATTGGCATAAGGTCATGATAGCCTATTTGTGTGAAATTCCATGTTAACAATGAAATCCACTTTTATCTATGCAAACCTAACTGAGAATATGTAAACATCGAGTTTTGTGTTCTCAGCAACCTGTATTAATCTCTTCCTCTAACTTTTTGATAATTTCAATGGTATTATTGATAATGGTAGTAATAATATATAGGTTAATGTAATGTTCATTTTAATTTAAAAATCCATCCTGATTTTGGTGATGAATAACAGTTTTGGTCTACGAAGAACCTTTATTTCTCAATAAAACTCGCACCATGTTTTCTGTCGCATAGAACATTCTAGCAGCTGCACAAACATTTGATTCTTTGGTTGCTTGTATAACTTTTATTTTAAACTAGACTTGTACTCTTCTTTTTACTAGTGGCTTTATAATTATTGTTGGTACAAGTTGATAAGAAATTAAACTGATTTAGAACTGAAGTTGAGAAAAATATTTTTAAAATTAAATGTACAATTATCCTTTGTAAAAGTTTAAAACAAATCAAAAGACCATAAAATTATTGTAAATTATTATTCTGTCATTAGCGATAGTTTGTTATTGTTGACTAAACACAAACAAAATGGTTTTCGTGTTATGCGATGCGTGCAGGAATTTCTGGGGTTAAGGTATGTAAAATATTTATAACATCATCACCTTTACTAAAAGCTCTTAGTATCATTAGTTATCACTTAGATGTGTAAATGCGTTCGTTTGTTCGTTATGATCGGTGATGAAACATGAACAAAGCAATTATTTCTGTTTTAGGTGGCTTGTTTAAGGGGAAAAATGTATAAAATTTCATTTATATAATTTATTTTGAATTACTATGAATAAAATAAATAAAACAACATTAGTAATAACATCATCATAACATAACTAATACTTGGTAAGATATCTGTAGCTACAAAAGCTAACATATACTCAGTTGTGTAAATATCTTTGTTGGCTTGTTATGATTAGTGATGAAACGTAGACAAAAACAATGGTTTCCTTTTTAGCCGTTGTGTTTAGGAAAAGCATGATATAGAATCCACTTTATTTGATTTATTTTTAATTTTTAAGGATAAAGCTAAAGCTAGCCTATACTGTACACAGATAGTTTTAGTAATTTAGCAGTTGTCTAATACAACAGATATGACTCAAACTCATTAAAATTTACCCTAATTTTCAACCTCATCTTATGTAAAGATTATACTGTATTACATGTGGAAATATACGGTATTTGCTTCCTTTTTGGTACAACTCTTTTAGGATAGGAAGATCCAGCCATCAAATATCTTTTCATATAAATGGGCATTGATAGAACCTTTCAAGTGTGCAATAGGTGTGGATCTAGACTCGGACATGTTTCATAAGATCACCCAGTCTTTTGCTTTGTATAGACCATCTCCTCCAGTACCTACTGTATCTTGGTCTCTGGATAGGGGACTTGATTGTTTGGCTAAGTTAAGTTATTCCTCAATTTCCCTGAAACAACTATTGCAAAAGGCGGTAATTTTAATAGCTTTACCCTCAGAAGCAAGTGTCAGTGAACTTGCAGTTTTTCAGGGGGACCTGGAGCTCATCACCATACCTTGGATTGTCCTGTACTGTATCCTGAACCCAGGCTTCCTATTTCTACCCAAAAATTAAAAACCTTCAGAGACAAGATCCTCTAAACAATTTGGCTCTTAGGGTTAGGAGATAGTAACCTCTATCTGGTGCCTACCCTATAACTATACTTATATAGAGATCCACGTCCTCAGCAGAGCAATCTGAGCCAACCACCAACCATCGAACTCCTTTCAACAGGGTCTCTCTGTATTCTAGTGACTTCTAATTAAAAGAGCTGATCTTGTCTCCATCCATAAATCCCATGATGTGAGAAAAATTTTCTTCAGTGTTTTATTTTATTTTTTGCTAATATGCAATTTCAAGATATCCAGAGCTTTACAGGATAGTCTTGGCATAGAGGGTTCATTAAATGCTACCCGAAACAAAAATCCAAAGAGACCAACATTCATGTGTGGTGTGTGGTACTTGACTTGTTTAGGATCCCTACAAGGGGAACTGAGAAAAGAACCAATTCAGACAGGTCTTTCTGAGGAAGCGTGTAGAAAGGCTTCCAGTGTTCCTTGGAGTCATCCCTTATGAGGTGAGACTCATACTTGTTAGTTTCTCTTCTCATCAGTAAAAATGTGTTGGAGTTGAACGTTATGCTTGGTGGTAGACGGTTGGTCGTGATAGTGCATGAACAACTCAATGCTCTGGTACCAGTCCTTGAAGACTACCCAGTACATAAAAGGGGTTTGATGAATGAAAAACTTATTTTTAAGGAGGTGCTCTGTGGCCTCTAGGACCCTCTCTCCTCCCTAGCCTCATGCATGGGAGTTGGACAATGGATTTTCATTTTAAAATTTTATTTTCCTTAGTAAAATAAATTTTTGAATATACTTACCCGATGATCATGTAGCTGTCAACTCTGTTGCCCGACAGAAAAAACCTAAGGTCGGGATACGCCAGCGATCGCTATACAGGTGGGGGTGTACAACAACAGCGCCATCTGTCGAGTAGGTACTCAGGTACTTCTTGTCAACAAGAACCAATTTTCTCCTCGGTCCACTGGGTCTCTATGGGGAGGAAGGGAGGGTCCTTAAATTCATGATCATCGGGTAAGTATATTCAAAAATTTATTTTACTAAGGAAAATAACATTTTTCAATATTAATCTTACCCGATGATCATGTTGCTGATTCACACCCAGGGGGGTGGGTGGAGACCAGCATACATGTTAACATTAGAAGCTAAGTATCCCGTATTTCATTTTAGCAGTTATTCAAAATAACAAACATAAAATAAATAAGTACCTGGTAAGGAAGTCGACTTGAACCATTACTCTGCCTTTTTAAGCACGTCTTCCTTACTGAGCCTAGCGATCCTCTTAGGATGCTGAGCGACTCCTAGGTGCTGAAGTATGAAGGGCTGCAACCCATACTAAAGGACCTCATCACAACCTCTAATCTAGGCGCTTCTCAAGAAAGAATTTGACCACCCGCCAAATCAACCAGGATGCGGAAGGCTTCTTAGCCTTCCGTACAACCCAAAAACAACATTTTCAATATTAAACTTACCCGATAATCATGTAGCTGTCAACTCCGTTGCCCGACAGAATTCTATGGAGGGATACGCCAGCTATCACAATACTAGAAGGGGGTGTACTTACCAGCGCCACCTGTGGCCAGGTACTCAATCATTTGTTGTTGACACCTCCTCATTATTCCTCTGTCGTGCTTCCGGCTAGACGTTCTGGGATACGCTTATGGTCTTCGAGTTTATTCACGGATATTTGGTGAAGTATTCTCTCAGATTAACGGCTGTCGCTTTACTGGAATCCTTCATATATTAGCTAGATAGCTTTTATATAATACTGATATAACGGTTAACGAATTTTGCTTGTTTTTGGATCACCCTTTGGCTAACTCTTTGAAACAAGATGTCTGACGTTTCGCAAGCCCCCTCCCATAGAAGGTCTTGCAATAGGCGTATTCCGAAGGCCTCGGTAGATCCTCACACCGCTTGTTCTGACTGTAGGGACAGGCCCTGTCTATTAGAAAATCGATGTGAGGAATGCGCCGGACTTTCGGAATTGGAATTTGTCCGTCTTTTAAAATATTCATCTAAGTTAGAGAGAGGTAGAGTTAGGAGAAGTTCTTCTCACTCTTCTATGTTTTCCTCACCTCATGATCCCCTACCTTTTCCTACCCCTGTAGTGGCTACCCCCGAACCTACTTTGTGCCCTCCGCCTGATATGTCAGTTGTTTTGCGTGCTATTCAGGCTTTAGGCGATAAAGTAGAATCAGTGGTAAGTGACCATAAGTCTCTGATGGCCGAAGTTAAAGAACTGAAGGTCAAGAGTGCAGTGGGTGGAATTAGTGCCAGTGCTGTGACGAGTGCTAGTGTCGGTGCAGTGCCAAGTGCTAGTGGTGCCAGTGTGGTGCGTGAGGATTTTTCTGTGCGAGCCAGTCGTCCTCCCAGTCCGGGACCTCTTGCAAGCTCCCATGCCCAGGGGAGAAGCAATGTCGAAGGGCTTAAGGGTTCGACAGGCCTTGTTAGGCGCACAGAACTATCCTCGGTGGTTGCGGGCGTGTCTTCCTTAGACCGTCACTCCCACCTGCAGACGATTGAGCCCGTCTTATTCTCGTCCGCTGATCAACTAGCAGGGAAGAAACGTTGGTCTCAGGTCTCGAGACCGCTTAAACGTAGAGTCCAGTCCGCGAGTGCTCAGCCAGGTTGCAGTCATTGGCTCAGCTCTGACTCGCCTCAGTCATCTGTCGACTGTACTCCGCCCAAGAGGAGTAAGGTTCTGCCAAAACAGAGCCCGACTGTGACTTTACCTCAGTCTGTTATCGTTTCTGCCGATCCCAAGTGGACCCTGCTTCAGTCCATGCAAGCTCAGCTTTCGGACTTGATGCGTGAGTGTCGGGCTGAGAGTGTTGCACCTCCTCCTCCGCCTACACTCCCTCCGCCTGTTCTCGCTCCGCCTGTGCTCGCCCCGCCTGCACTTGCTCCGCCTGGTCGCAGCACCATCTGCCAGGCGTACGATGTTGAGCCACTTTCGGAGTTCGCTGTTCCCAGTGGTGTTCAGCCTCAGCCTTCTTTAAGGCAACCCTTGCTTTGGGATCAGGAGAGTTATTCCACTCTTCCTCCGCCTCCCCTTGCTGCTCCACCAGTGGTGCAACTCTCGGTTGGGGTACAACAACCTCTCCCCTCCGTGAGTCTGTCTGCTCAGCCATCGCTGCAGCGAGCTCAACCCTCCTCAAGGCAAGCTCCTCTACACCCTGGACTTGCGCCTCAGGAGCCTCAGCTTGCGAGAACTTTACCTTGTTCTGCGCAGCCTCAACCTCATCATGCTCCGCTCATCTCACAGGAACAGGAACGGACTACTCCGCCTCCGTCCTCCGCTCAGCTTGTGCAATCCTTGGGTTCTACCTCTCTTGCTAGGAGTCAACCTCCTTCACCCATGCGCCTGCCTTCTGCTTCGTCTGTTGTTCAGCCTTTGCAGTCTGAGCCTCAGGTTTTCCCTCAACAGTTACTGGAAGAGGAAACCACTGTTATTGTTCCTACCCGTTCTGACTCTGCGGTTCAGCATTCTGGTCCGATCGCTTCGCTACCCTCTGCTGATGAGGTGTCGGATGATGAGGAGGCACACCTTGATCCCTCATCAGACGTGGACGAATCTAAGCTTTCTCCACTGTCGATTGATTTTCGTAAGGTCTTGGCTCTACTGAGGGAGATTTACCCAGACCACTTCGTCTCTGCTATTCCCCGCTCTCCACCATCTGAGTTTTCGCTGGGCGTACAACAAGCTAAGTCCAACTATACTAAGCTTGTCCTAGCTAGATCCTCCAAGAGGGCTTTAAGGATCTTAGGGGAGTGGCTGCAGTCTAAACAACACCTTGGCAAGACTTCCTTCATGTTCCCTCCAACGAAGCTCGCTTCGAAAGGTTGCGTTTGGTATGCCACAGGGGAAGCACCAGGCTTAGGAGTACCTGCCTCTGCCCAGGCTGACTTCTCAAGTCTGGTGGACTCGCCTCGGAGAACTGCTATGAGACGCTCGAAGGTTTGTTGGACCTTCTCAGACCTGGATCATTTACTGAAAGGGTTGTTCAGAGCATTTGAAATGTTCAACTTTCTCGACTGGTGCCTGGGGGCCCTCAGCAAGAAAACCTCTCCTGCGGACAAAGATTCTGCCATGCTAATAATGTCCTGCATGGATAAGGCCATCAGAGATGGATCGGGTGAGCTAGCGTCGTTATTTGTATCAGGGGTGTTGAAGAAAAGGGAACAACTGTGTACCTTCCTTTCCGCCAGCATTACACCTTGCCAACGGTCACAACTCCTTTTTGCTCCTCTCTCAAAGTTCCTCTTTCCCGAGGAGCTAGTTAAGGACTTGTCTGCTGCCCTGATACAAAAGGACACGCACGATCTTGTAGCCTCATCGGCTCGTAAGTCTAAGGTTGCCACCTCAGTCCCCAAGACTTATCGCTCCCCAGTGGCTGATACCCCGGCTACGAGGTTCATACCGCCCTTTCGTGGTAGAGCCCCCAGCCGAGGAAGCTCCCGCCCAGACTCTCACAGGAGCAAGTCTAGGAAAGGATCCAGGACATCTAAGGGAAAGAACTGACTCTCAGTTTCTCCAGACAACAGTAGGAGCCAGACTCAAGATCTTCTGGCGAGCCTGGGAGAAGAGAGGTACAGACGCACAGTCTGTCAGTTGGCTGAGGTACGGTTACAGGATTCCATTCTGCCTCAAACCACCTCTGACCACATCGCCCATCAACCTCTCTCCCAACTACAAAGAAGAGGACAAGAGGCTAGCATTGCAACAGGAGGTGTCGCTACTTGTGCAGAAGAAGGCAGTGGTTATAGTCCGGGACCATCAATCCCCGGGCTTCTACAACCGTCTCTTTCTTGTGGCCAAGAAGACAGGAGGTTGGAGACCGGTGCTGGACGTCAGCTCTCTCAACGAGTATGTCACCAAGCAGACGTTCACGATGGAGACGACCAAGTCGGTCTTAGCAGCGGTCAGACAGGAGGACTGGATGGTCTCGTTGGACTTGAAAGATGCATACTTTCACGTTCCCATTCATCCAGACTCCCAACCTTTCCTGAGATTCGTTTTCGGAAAGGTTGTCTATCAGTTCCAAGCCCTGTGTTTTGGCCTAAGCACAGCTCCTATGGTCTTTACTCATCTGATGAGGAATGTAGCGAAATTCCTACACTTATCGAACATCAGAGCCTCCCTCTACCTAGACGACTGGCTGTTGAGAGCCTCCACGAGTCGTCGTTGTCTGGAGAACCTCAATTGGACTTTAGACTTAATCAGAGACCTAGGTCTATTAGTCAATATAGAGAAATCTCAACTCATTCCCTCCCAATCCATTGTGTACCTGGGAATGGAGATTCAGAGTCAGGATTTTCGGGCTTTTCCATCGGCCCCCAGGATAAACCAAGCCCTAGAGTGCATCATGAGCATGCTGAAGAGGAGCAATTGCTCAGTGAGACAGTGGATGAGTCTCACATGGACCCTCTCATCACTGGCCCTGTTTGTCGAGCTAGGAAGACTCCACCTCCGCCCTCTTCAATTCCATCTTGCTGCTCATTGGGACAAGGGGTCGACTCTAGAAGCAGTCTCTATCCCTATCAACCAAGAGATGAAGACCACTCTCCTGTGGTGGAAGCACAATCTCCTTCTCAAGGGGGGTCTATCATTGGCCATCCAGACCCCCAATCTTCATCTCTTCTCAGATGCATCGGACTCGGGCTGGGGTGCGACCTTGGACGGACGGGAATGCTCAGGAGTATGGAACAAGGAACAAGGATTACTCCACATCAACTGCAAGGAACTGTTAGCAGTTCATTTAGCCCTGTTGAACTTCAAGTCCCTCCTGCTAGGCAAAGTGGTGGAGGTGAATTCAGACAACACCACAGCCTTGGCTTACATCTCCAAGCAAGGAGGGACCCATTCGAGGAGCCTTTACGAGATCGCAAGGGACCTCCTCATTTGGTCAAGAGGTCTAAACCTCACTCTGGTCACGAGGTTCATCCAGGGCGATATGAATGTTTCAGCGGATCGCCTCAGCAGAAGGAATCAGGTCATTCTCAAGGAGGGTCTATCATTGGCCATCCAGACCCCCAATCTTCATCTCTTCTCAGATGCATCGGACTCGGGCTGGGGTGCGACCTTGGACGGACGGGAATGCTCAGGAGTATGGAACAAGGAACAAGGATTACTCCACATCAACTGCAAGGAACTGTTAGCAGTTCATTTAGCCCTGTTGAACTTCAAGTCCCTCCTGCTAGGCAAAGTGGTGGAGGTGAATTCAGACAACACCACAGCCTTGGCTTACATCTCCAAGCAAGGAGGGACCCATTCGAGGAGCCTTTACGAGATCGCAAGGGACCTCCTCATTTGGTCAAGAGGTCTAAACCTCACTCTGGTCACGAGGTTCATCCAGGGCGATATGAATGTTTCAGCGGATCGCCTCAGCAGAAGGAATCAGGTCATTCCCACGGAATGGACCCTCCACAAGAGTGTGTGCAACAGACTTTGGACCTTGTGGGGTCAACCTACCATAGATCTGTTTGCCACCTCCATAACCAAGAGACTTCCGCTTTATTGTTCCCCTGTTCCAGACCCTGCAGCGGTTCATGTGGATGCTTTTCTTCTGAACTGGTCCCATCTCGACCTGTACGCATTCCCTCCGTTCAAGATAATAAACAAAGTTCTGCAGAAATTCGTCTCGCACGAAGGGACACGGCTGACGCTGGTTGCTCCCCTTTGGCCTGCAAGAGAATGGTACACAGAGGTACTGCAATGGCTAGTCGACTTCCCCAGGACTCTACCTCTAAGAGTGGACCTTCTACGTCAACCACACGTAGACAGGTTGCACCCAAACCTCCACGCTCTTCGGCTGACTGCCTTCAGACTGTCGAAAGATTCGCTAGAGCTAGAGGCTTTTCGAAGGAGGCAGCCAGTGCGATTGCCAGAGCTAGAAGAGTTTCCACTCGTAGAGTCTACCAGTCTAAATGGGAGGTCTTCCGAAGCTGGTGTAGAGCCAATTCAATATCCTCTACCAATACCTCTGTGATCCAAATAGCTGACTTCCTTCTACATCTTAGGAATGAGAGATCCCTTTCTACACCTACGATTAAAGGATATAGGAGCATGTTGGCCTCAGTTCTCCGTCACAGAGGTTTGGACCTGTCTTCCAACAAGGACCTTCAAGACATTCTCAAGTCTTTTGAGACGTCTAAAGAACGTCGTCTTTCCACTCCAGGCTGGAATCTAGACGTAGTCTTAAGGTTCCTTATGACATCTAGGTTCGAACCTCTCCAGTCAGCTTCCTTCAAGGATCTTACCCTCAAGACTGCTTTTCTCGTTTGCCTTGCAACAGCTAAGAGAGTCAGTGAGGTTCATGCCTTCAGCAAGAACATTGGTTTTACAACCGAATCTGCAACATGTTCTTTTCAGCTTGGATTCCTAGCAAAGAACGAACTTCCTTCACGTCCTTGGCCTAGATCGTTCGAAATACCTAGCCTCTCCAACATGGTAGGTAACGAACTTGAGAGAGTTCTTTGCCCTGTCAGAGCTCTCAAATATTATCTGAAGAGGTCTAAACCTATTCGAGGACAGTCAGAAGCTTTATGGTGTGCCATCAAGAAACCCTCGAGACCCATGTCCAAGAATGGGCTTTCGTACTATATAAGGCTTCTGATCAGAGAAGCACATTCTCACCTAAAGGAGGAAGACCTTGCATTGCTGAAGGTAAGGACCCACGAAGTAAGAGCTGTAGCTACTTCGTTGGCCTTTAATAAAAACCGTTCTCTGCAGAGCTTAATGGATGCAACCTATTGGAGGAGCAAGTCAGTGTTTGCATCATTTTATCTGAAAGATGTCCAGTCTCTTTACGAGAACTGCTACACCCTGGGACCATTCGTAGCAGCGAGTGCAGTAGTAGGTGAGGGCTCAGCCACTACATTCCCTTAATCCCATAACCTTTTTTAACCTTTCTCTTGAATACTTTTATTGTTGTTTTTTATGGTTGTTACGGTAGGCTAAGAAGCCTTCCGCATCCTTGGATTTGGCGGGTGGTCTATTCATTCTTGAGAAGCGCCTGGGTTAAAGGTTTGGTAGAGGTCCTTTAGTAGGGGTTGCAACCCCGTGTACTTTGGCACCTTTGGGTTGATTCAGCCTCCAAGAGGAACGCTGCGCTCAGTAAGGAAGACGAACTTTAAATAAAGAGGCAGAGTAACGGTTCTATTCGACTTCCTTACCAGGTACTTATTATTTCATTGTTATTTGAGATAACTGTTATATGAAATATGGGATACTTAGCTATCCTTTAATCTTGTACACTGGTTTTCACCCACCTCCCTGGGTGTGAATCAGCTACATGATTATCGGGTAAGTTTAATATTGAAAAATGTTATTTTTATTAATAAAATAAATTTTTGAATATACTTACCCGATAATCATGATTTAATCGACCCTCCCTTTCCTCCCCAGAGAGAACCAGTGGACCGAGGAATAATTGAGGAGGTGTCAACAACAAATGATTGAGTACCTGGCTACAGGTGGCGCTGGTAAGTACACCCCCTTCTAGTATTGTGATAGCTGGCGTATCCCTCCATAGAATTCTGTCGGGCAACGGAGTTGACAGCTACATGATTATCGGGTAAGTATATTCAAAAATTTATTTTATTAATAAAAATAACATATAAAAAGCATTTCAAGAGAAAGATTAAAAAAGGTTATGGGATTATGGGAATGTAGTGGTTGAGCCCTCACCTACTACTGCACTCGCTGCTACGAATGGTCCCAGGGTGTAGCAGTTCTCGTAAAGAGACTGGACATCTTTAAGGTAAAATGATGCGAACACTGACTTGCTTCTCCAATAGGTTGCATCCATTACACTCTGCAGAGAACGGTTCTGTTTGAAGGCCACTGAAGTAGCGACAGCTCTAACTTCATGTGTCCTTACCTTCAGCAAAGCATGGTCTTCTTCCTTCAGATGAGAATGGGCCTCTCTAATCAAAAGCCTGATGTAATAAGAAACTGCGTTCTTAGACATCGGTAAAGCAGGTTTCTTAATAGAACACCATAAAGCTTCTGATTGTCCTCGTAATGGCTTTGTACGTCTTAAATAGTACTTAAGAGCTCTTACTGGGCATAGTACTCTCTCTTGTTCGTTACCAACCAAGTTGGACAGGCTTGGGATCTCGAACGACTTGGGCCAAGGATGAGAAGGAAGCTCGTTTTTAGCTAAAAAACCAAGCTGTAAGGAACATGTAGCCGTTTCAGATGTAAAACCTATGTTCCTGCTGAAGGCGTGAATCTCACTGACTCTTTTAGCTGTTGCCAGGCAAACGAGGAAAAGAGTCTTTAATGTGAGATCCTTAAAAGAGGCTGATTGAAGCGGTTCGAACCTTGCTGACATCAGGAACCTTAAAACCACGTCTAGGTTCCAACCTGGTGTGGCTAACCGACGCTCCTTTGAGGTCTCAAAAGACTTAAGGAGGTCTTGTAGATCTTTGTTGGTGGAAAGATCTAAGCCTCTGTGGCGGAAGACTGCTGCCAACATGCTTCTGTAACCTTTGATCGTAGGAGCTGATAGGGGTCTTACATTCCTTAGATGTAAAAGGAAGTCAGCTATCTGCGTTACAGAGGTACTGGTTGAGGAAACTGAATTCGCCTTGCACCAGCTTCGGAAGACTTCCCATTTTGACTGGTAGACCTTGAGAGTGGATGTCCTCCTTGCTCTGGCAATCGCTCTGGCTGCCTCCTTCGAAAAGCCTCTAGCTCTTGAGAGTCTTTCGATAGTCTGAAGGCAGTCAGACGAAGAGCGTGGAGGCTTGGGTGTACCTTCTTTACGTGCGGCTGACGCAGAAGGTCCACTCTTAGAGGAAGAGTCCTGGGAACGTCCACTAGCCATTGCAGTACCTCGGTGAACCATTCTCTCGCGGGCCAGAGGGGAGCAACCAACGTCAACCGTGTCCCTTCGTGAGAGGCGAACTTCTGCAGTACCTTGTTGACAATCTTGAACGGAGGGAACGCATACAGGTCTAGATGGGACCAATCCAGAAGAAAGGCATCTACGTGAACTGCTGCTGGGTCCGGAATCGGTGAGCAATAATTCGGGAGCCTCTTGGTCATCGAGGTAGCGAACAGATCTATGGTGGGCTGACCCCACAGGGCCCATAGTCTGCTGCAAACATTCTTGTGAAGGGTCCACTCTGTGGGGATGACCTGACCCTTCCGGCTGAGGCGATCTGCCATGACATTCATGTCGCCTTGAATGAACCTCGTTACCAGCGAAATCTTTCGATCTCTTGACCAGGTGAGGAGGTCCCTTGCGATCTCGAACAACTTCCTCGAATGAGTCCCTCCTTGCTTGGAGATGTACGCCAAGGCTGTAGTGTTGTCGGAGTTCACCTCCACCACCTTGCCTAGAAGGAGGGACTTGAAGTTTCTCAAGGCAAGATGAACTGCCAATAGCTCCTTGCAGTTGATGTGAAGTGTTCTTTGCTCCGGATTCCACGTGCCCGAGCATTCCCGTCCGTCCAGTGTCGCACCCCAGCCCGTGTCCGATGCGTCCGAGAAGAGAAGGTGGTCGGGGGTCTGAACAGCCAATGGTAGACCTTCCTTGAGAAGAATGCTGTTCTTCCACCACGTCAGCGCAGACCTCATCTCTTCGGATATAGGAACTGAGACCGCTTCTAGCGTCATGTCCTTTCTCCAGTGAGCAGCTAGATGATACTGAAGGGGGCGGAGGTGGAGTCTCCCTAACGCGATGAACTGGGCCAGCGTTCCTGTTAGACTCATCCACTGCCTGACTGAACATCGGTTCCTTCTCAGCATGCTCTGGATGCATTCTTGGGCTTGACTGATTCTGGGGGCCGACGGAAAAGCCCGAAAAGCTCGACTCTGAATCTCCATACCTAGATAGACAATGGTTTGGGATGGGATGAGTTGGGACTTCTCTATATTGACCAGGAGACCCAATTCCTTGGTCAGATCCATAGTCCATCTGAGATTCTCCAGACAGCGACGACTTGACGGAGCTCTTAAAAGCCAGTCGTCCAAATAGAGGGAGGCTCTGATGTCTGCCAAGTGAAGGAATTTGGCAATATTCCTCATCAGTTTGGTAAACACAAGAGGTGCCGTGCTTAGGCCAAAGCACAGGGCTTGGAACTGGTAAACGACCTTTCCAAAGACGAACCTTAGGAAAGGTTGGGAGTCTGGATGGACGGGGACATGAAAGTACGCGTCTTTTAGGTCCAACGAGACCATCCAGTCTTCCTTCCTGACCGATGCTAGCACCGACTTCGTCGTCTCCATTGTGAACGTCTGCTTGGTGACAAAAGCATTGAGAGCACTGACGTCCAGTACCGGTCTCCAACCTCCTGTCTTCTTCGCTACCAGGAAGAGACGGTTGTAGAAGCCCGGGGATTGATGGTCCCGGACTATGACTACCGCTCCCTTTTGTAGCAAGAGAGACACCTCTTGCTGTAAAGCTAGCCTCTTGTCCTCCTCCTTGTAGTTGGGAGAGAGGTTGATGGGAGTAGTTGCTAGAGGGGGATTGCGCAAGAACGGAATCCTGTACCCCTCTCTTAGCAACTTCACAGACTGAGCGTCTGCACCTCTGCTCTCCCAAGCCTGCCAGTAGTTCTTGAGCCTGGCTCCCACTGCTGTCTGGAGAGGTAGGCAGTCAGATTCTGCCTTTTGAGGACTTGGAACCCTTCTTCTTTTTGCCACGATGACTGTCGGCACGGGTACCTCCTCTGCTGGAGGTTCTGCCACGAAAGGGCGGGATGAACCTAGACGCTGGTGTGTCCATCCTAGGTCTAGGCACGGAGGGTAAAGCTGTGACTTTACGTGCGGAAGACGCCACCAGGTCATGGGTATCCTTCTGGATCAACGAGGCAGCAATCCCCTTGATCAGCTCTTCCGGAAAGAGACACTTGGAAAGCGGAGCAAACATCAACTCCGACTTCTGGCATGGTGTGATCCCCGCAGACAAGAAGGAGCAAAGGTGATCTCTCTTCTTAAGCACTCCAGACACGTACGAAGCCGCAAGCTCACCAGACCCATCCCGAATGGCTTTGTCCATGCTAGACATGATAAGCATGGCAGAGTCCTTATCCGAAGGGGAGGTCTTTCTGCTTAACGCTCCCAAACACCAGTCCAGGAAGTTGAAGATCTCAAAAGCACGAAAAACTCCCTTCAACAGATGGTCCATGTCAGAAAAGGACCAGCAAATCTTGGAGCGTCTCATAGCCAGCCTGCGGGGAGAGTCAACCAGACTTGAGAAGTCGCCCTGGGCAGAGGCAGGAACTCCCAAGCCGGGTTCCTCTCCCGTGGCATACCAGACGCTAGATTTGGAAGCAAGCTTGGTAAGTGGAAAGATGAAGGCAGTCTTCCCCAGTTGCTTCTTGGACTGCAACCACTCTCCCAGTACCCTCAAAGCTCTCTTGGATGAGCGCGCGAGTACGAGTTTCGTAAAGGCAGGAGCTGCAGACTGCATGCCTAAAGCGAACTCAGAGGGAGGTGAGCGCGGGGTTGCAGACACAAACTGTTCTGGATACAACTCCCTAAACAGTGCAAGGACTTTCCTAAAGTCTAAGGAGGGAGGCGTAGACTTGGGTTCTTCTATGTCGGAGTGCGGATCGTCCAAATGCGCAGCTTCGTCGTCATCAGATACTCCTTCATCCGAATGCTGAGGAGGAAGTGGCAAAGGCGGAGCAGACAGCTGAACGGCTGAATCCGGCAGCACGGGTGCATGCGTAGCTGCACTGGATCCAACATCATGCCGCTGCTGGTCAGTCTGCGAGCTGGCAACAACAAAAGCGGAGTGTTGGTGCGTGGGAGGGACTGCCGTGGGTTGCGGAGACTGCCGCATTGCGTCAAAACACGGCAGCTTGACAGCACCTTCCCACTGCTGATGCGGTAGCTCACGCATGTCAACGGAGGGTGCCGCATGTCGGCTAACGTCAACATGCGTCTGGCAGGGTCCACTGTGCATCGGTGGTGGAGCTCTCACAGGAGGAGTGTGGGAGCAGGCAGCCGCAGTATCTGCTGAGCGCACAACCGTGGCAGGTTGTAGGTTAACAGGTGCAGTGTCAACCTTCTCAGCACGATACTCCTGCATGAAGGAAGCAAGCTGAGACTGCATAGTCTGCAGCATAGACCACTTAGGGTCTACCGTGGTTGGTGCGGCAACAGACGGAGTGATTGCCTGCTGCGGAACCACTCTACCTCTCTTGGGAGGTGTGCAGTCTTCGGAAGACTGCGGCGAGTCCGAACTGACCCAGTGGCTTCACCTGGGCCGTTGGACTCGTTCGGAAGGGACCTTGCGCTTGAGAGGTCGTGAGACCTTGGTCCAACGTTTCTTCCTAGAAACTTCTTCCACAGACGAGGAATGAATGGGCTCACTCGTCTGTTTGTGGATGGGACGATCTCTGCAAGATGCGTCCGCAACCACTGAGGGTACATCCGTACGCTGATCAAGGCCTGTCGAACCCTTTGGTCCTTCGACATTGCTTCTCCCCTGGGCTTGGGAGCTTGCAAGAGGTCCCGGACTGGGAGGACGACTGGCACGAACAGATGCACCCTCATGCGTAACACTGACACTGACACTTTTCACCGCACTTGCACTCACTACACTTCCCACTGCACTTTTTTCTTTCAACTCTTTGACATCGGCCAAAAGTTGATTCCGGTCATTAGCTAATGACTCCACTCTGTCACCAAGAGCCTGAATGGCACGCATCATGTCCGCCATTGAGGGTTGAGCACTAGTAGCAGGGTCGGGAGTCACCACTACAGGGGAAGGAATAGGTTGAGGGGCATGGGGAGAGGAAAAATCAAACGAGCGAGAAGAACTCCTCCTGATCCTATCCTTCTCTAGCCTACGTGCATTCTTTAGGAATTCATTAAAATCGAATTCCGAAAGCCCAGCGCATTCCTCACATCGATCTTCCAATTGACAGGATTTACCCCTACAATTGGAACAAACTGTGTGAGGATCTATAGAGGCCTTCGGAAGACGCCTAGAACAGTCCCTAGCGCTACACTGCCTGTACTTAGGGACTTGAGAATGGTCAGACATCTTGAATTCTTGAATTAGCCAAGGGGGGAATCCAAAATCTATCAAAGTTCATCAACAATTAATCCAAAACTAATCAAAAAGCTTGATAAGCTAATGATAATAACTCCTGAATAGCGAAAGCTAAAATCTAGAGCGAATACATCACCAAAAGCGTGAAAACAACTCCAGAAACAACAGCGTATCCAAGTAGGTCTTGCCGGTGGCACGACAGAGGAAAAATTGGTTCTTGTTGACAAGAAGTACCTGAGTACCTACTCGACAGATGGCGCTGTTGTTGTACACCCCCACCTGTATAGCGATCGCTGGCGTATCCCGACCTTAGGTTTTTTCTGTCGGGCAACAGAGTTGACAGCTACATGATCATCGGGTAAGATTAATATTGAAAAATGATAAATGATAGAATGCAGCTGTAGCATTGATTCTTTCGGCTATGCGATGATGATGCTGTAATGAGGTCACCCATAGCAGACTGTTTTCAGCATTGTTGCTATGTCGAGTTCAAGACCACCTGAACACAAATATCTCTTTACACACCAAGTCCCTGCTTTGCACTTGATACGTGCTTTGTACGTTGACAAACTGGCCCTAGAGCAGGGGAGACCTTATTTCTTTGGTATGTATGTCAATGGATTCCATGTTATAGCATTTCATAAGAGTGTCTTTGGAGACCACATGGAACCTCCCCCCAAATTAGGTTTTTCCTTTGTCAAAACCCCCTTTTTTGAAAAGTTGTATAGAATGTTTTATGTTTTTAAACTTACAGGTCACCATCATCGTGAGAGGGTTCGAGGAGATAAGGATCGGGATCACAGACACGGGGATCGTGAAAAAGAACGTGGAGATAGAGATCATGGAAGAGAAAGAAATAGAGACCGCGAAAGAGATCGTGACAGAGGTGATCGTAAAGACAAGCATCACCGTAGTGGGCGCAGTAAACGTGATATGTCTGGTATGAGTAAGGATGATATGGAGATTGCAGAGGCCAATGCACTTAGAGCTCAACTTGGTTTGCCCCCCTTGCGACCTTAAAAAGTCTTTGATGTCATTAGAATTAAGGTAATTTAAAGAAAGGAAATACTGTTCTGGTGAGTGCAATTTCATTTTAAATTGTTAGCAATTAAATTTCTAGATCTGTATTGTAAGAAACAGATACAGTATTTAAATTTGGGTAGATTATGCTACAGCCATTACAATCAGTCAAATTTTATCATGTCTGTATAGAGAACCTTGATAATGAGGCAGTCCCCTGGATAGTTTTCTGTGTTCTTTTATTTTAGATTAACTAATGTACATATGTAGTCCTAGTTAGTTATTGTTGAGAAGTCAAGTAATATTTTTTTTTGGTGCAGTCCAGTAAGTTTTAGTTGAGCTAGTCTCGTGTAAAATTCTTGATCCACAGGCTTCCTGAATTTTTTTTTCTATAAATGACTAAAATTAGTTATTAAACTAAAGACTTAAAAAAAATTCCTGGTATGAATTATATAAAGAGTAATGTCATTTCATTATCTACATGCAGCAATTATAGTAGCTCTTGTGGAGTGATTCATTGAGTACTTTTATCCATACTGTAAATGAAATGTTATTTATTCAAGATGAGACTTTAGTCTTGATTATTGACATGATGCTGTGTGTTCCCGAGCTATTTGGCATGTTTGGTAAAAGTCCAGATATTTTAATATTGAAATTACAACTTAATTTACATAATAGTAATATACAGTATTCCAGTAATTTCATTCATAAAAGTTTTAAAAGAAGATATGCAAGTAAAAATCTTTAAAGTCAGGATCTCTCTTTACTTCCATTGTTTTAAAGTTAATGTTCTTGATATTCTAAAGCTATTCTTATACTACACTCAAATCACGGTTTAGATGGCATACTAATTTTTAAAGTAATCTGCATTTTGTTACTTGCTGTAGGTATGGAACTCATTTTGGCATGAAAGATTTACAATTGAAGAAGAATTCAGAAAAAGTTTTTGTTCAAATGTATTTTTTTAAATTCTAAATTTGATGATACTGTACTTTACAAGTGTAGTACACTAGCATGGAACTGTGGAATTAAAAATTTAAAGTATATCTTATAAGGCATTGTATTATGGTTCTCTCCCTGGTGATGATATAAATTCAAGAGCTTAGATTTTCTGATTGTTGTTTGTACTTGGGATTGCATACTTTAATTTTGTGAATAAACTTTTTTTTTCTTATAACGATTTTCAAGTTTCCTACAATAATTTGTTCCATAACAGGAATACAAACCTTAGGTATTAAATGCCAAGGTTTGTATCGTTATGAAAATTACAATTACCTCCGAATTTGTCATGTTACATTTATTGTACAAACAGCATCATAGATTAAAATGTTTTATATTCATGTAAAACTTTCATATATACAAACCATTGTAAAAATAAATTTGTTCCGGCACTCTATAAACCTCACGCTATTTATTAAGGATTATATTTTCAGCTAAGCTGAAACTAGCCATAAGATTGTTAGCAAGGTATAAACTACCCTACCGCTAGTTAGCGTGGGTGGGTGGGGGGTAGTTGGGAAAGCTGGCCACCCTGCTCACACACACCTGTGTTGTCTTGTCACTTTTAATTTTTCGCTCAGTGTGAGTAGACGTTCTTAACTCTCTCCTCTCCAACTTTTTTTCTAGCCTTTGACTTACATTTTTTACTTGTTTTTAAAAGAGATCTATTATTTTTACAGGTGATTTTTGTCAGTGGGTGTCTTCTGAAGGTCTCAGTCCCTTCTCTTTGGTCTCTCTCCTTTTTGACGCCATACTTCCCGAAGGTTTGGGGATCCTCCTCTGTGAGTTCCTTAGAGAGAGACCGTTTACCGCCTTCTCGCCGACATTGCCACTGCCCCTTGGTGCTGTAGGCAGTGGCTGATCATCAGAGTGGAACGCCCTTCCTGCTTTCGGGTTAGGTTCTCCCGAATGTTTCCTTCAGCTAATTATTTTGATTTGGATTCTCTTTATTAAGCTCTTTAATGCTGCACTTGTTTGTTCCAGCAAGGGTAGCAGCCAGGAGTGCGCAGTCCTCAGTAGGTTGCCCTACCGAGGGAGTTTGTTTTTCATTCTTTTATTTTTTCTTCCTCACCGTTAGCAATGACATTTTTCACCTATCGGCTAAGGCAGCCGACGTAAGATGTGTAGAGCGATTGTTCCTATGGTTTCTGCTGCCCCTGCCCTGTCACCGCTCTGTTCTCTGACACCTGTGGCATATCCTGATCAGCACGCTGACAATGATTTTTCCCTCTCGAGGGCTCTGTCCCTTCTGAGAGTGTTATAGTTTCTACAACACTCTGCTTCTGCCCCTTCGTTCCTGATGCCATGGCATAGGAACAAGCGCAGTGGCAGACTGGGTTTCCTCAGGCATCCCAGTCTTGGGATCCCTTCTGGGTGACCCCAGGAATGAGCTTCAGCCATGTTTCACAGGTAGCGCTCCATGCCGACCTTTAACTTGATCAATGCGGTTGATGGGAAGCAGAAAGCGCTGCCTGTAGGTCCACCTCCAGGTGTTAGAATTTTACCTTCTGAGGGAGAGTCCCTCCACCAGCCACTGTTCAGCAATTTTCTCACTTAGGGAGAAATGCCAACAGCAGCAGCAGGGATTGGTCGCCTTTTCCTGTTTGTGGGACACTTCCTTCACCTGCTCGGTCTCCCTCTGATGAGAATTGGATTCGTCCATTCCTGTCCATCGTGCTGAAGTCATTCTTCGGGTAACCCCTTTGGGGGGAACCCAGACAACAAGCTTCGGCTTCGTTCTCAGGTAGTTGGTTGGCCAAGGCACCAGCCACCCGTTGAGTTACTACCGCTAGCGAGTTATTGGGTCCTTTGACTGGCCAGTCAGTACTACTACATTGGATCCCTCTCTCAAGTTATTGCACATTTCTCCTTTGCTTACACTTACACAGAATAGTCTGGCCTATTCTTTACCACTTTTTCGTTTTCCTCATACACTTGACAACACAGATTACTAAACAATTCTTCACTGTAGAGGTTAACTTCTGCAATGTAATTATTTAGTGGCTACTTTCCTCTTAGTAAAGGTAGAAGAGACTCTAGCTTTGGTAAGCAGCTCTTCTAGGAGAGGGATACTCCAAAATCAAACCTTTGTTTTCTAGTCTTGGGTAGTGCCATAGCCTCTGTACCATGGTCTTCCACTTTCTTGGGTTAGAGTTGTCTTGCTTGAGAGTATACTCGGACACTATCTTATGTCTCTTCCTCTTGTTATTTTGAAGTTTTTATATTTTATATATGAAAATTTTATTTTAATGTTGTCATTGTTCATAAACTTAGTTGTTTATTTCCTTATTTACTTTCCTCACTCGGCTATTTTCCTTGCTGTAGCCCTAGGGCTTATAACAGCTTGTCTCTATGCCTTTCACCTGGTCTACAGGAGAGGTCAAAGGCAAAGCTGGCCTGAGAGCGCATCTGGAACTACGAGATGAGGAAGGTCAAAGATGAGACGGGTGATGAGGGAAGCACTTGTAAAGAAGCATGTTGTCTAGAATAGCTTGAGGGCAAAATTCTGGAAGCTGAGGTCCTAGGAGTAGCTCATCTGGGTGATGAGTCATCCTTAGAGGAAGAAATACCTTCTCTGAATTACAGGTCAAGGATCCTCCTCTGGAGAGGAAGAATCGCATCAAGGATACTCCGAAGAGTGATACTCAATAGAAGGCAGCTCCTGGAAGGGCAAGGGTAATTAGCTCACTTGGAAAAAGGGGCAGAGGCTCTGGGGAGGCTTGGAAAAATGGGACAGAGGCTCTGGAGAGGCAGGACTAAGATAGTAGGTAGTAGGTTGGCCAGGGCACCAGCCACCCGTTGAGATACTACCGCTAGAGAGTTATGGGGTCTTTTGACTGGCCAGACAGTACTACATTGGATCCTCCTCTCTGGTTACGGTTCATTTTCCCTTTGCCTACATTCACACTGAATAGTCTGGCATATTCTTTACATATTCTCCTCTATCCTCATACACCTGACAACACAGATTACCAAACAATTCTTCATCACCCAAGGGGTTACTGCACTGTAATTGTTCAGTGCCACTTTCCTCTTGGTAAGGGTAGAAGAGACTCTTTAGCTATGGTAAGCAGCTCTTCTAGGAGAAGGACACTCCAAAATCAAACCACTGTTCTCTAGTCTTGGGTAGTGCCATAGCCTCTGTACCATGGCCTTTCACTGTCTTGGGTTGGAGTTCTCTTGCTTGAGGGTACACTCGAGCACACACTCCTATCTTATTTCTCTTCCTCTTGTTTTGTTAAAGTTTTTATAGTTTATATAGGAGATATTTATTGTTGTTACTCTTCTTAGAATATTTTATTTTCCTTTTTTTCCTTTCCGCACTGAGCTATTTTCCCTGTTGGAGCCCCTGGGCTTATAGCATACTGCTTTTCCAACTAGGGTTGTAGCTTAGTAAGTAATAATAATAATAATAAGGTGTCGGGGTGAAGACGGGAAACTCCAGGGCGGACGGAGGTGGGGCAATGATCTCTATAGCTTCTCCTCCGAAGGGGAACTTTGGATACTCAAGGAGGGCCCCTACGTACAAATAGCATCAGACTTCTGAAATACAGAGAACTGTCCCTGAGGAGGAGGTCCTGCCATTTTGCCAAAGGGCCATCACTCTTACTTGATTGGCCCCTGGAGGAAGCCAATGGATAAAGAGAGTACAGTGGTTGAAGAAGCCACCTGGGCCTTCTTCAACATTGAGAACGACCCTGAAGGGGAAGAATCCCTCTTAGGCTTCTCTCTCCTCCTGCCATACTTCTCCCACTGGGAAGATGACCACTCCTGACAATCATTACATGGAGACGCTTGTGAGCAACCATACCCTCAGGATTGAGGACACAACTGATGAAGATCAACATCAAGGGCAGTTAAAGTAACGCAGGTCTTGGGCAGCACTCCAGGATATTTCTGTATAATGGGCGGCTTCATTGATGAAGCAAACACTCAAAGTACGTAACCATGCTCGAGAAGGAAACGATATAAAGAATTAGTAAAATTATGCCAAAAATAGTTCCAACCAGTGAGAGGTGTGCACTCACTCGGTTGAAATTTAAATGAGTTGGCAGTGAGTCGGGTGTGGGCAGTTGCCTCCCCGCTACAGATAGGTAACTACCCATCAGGTGTTTACACCTCATAATAATTTCAACTGCTGTGTTCTTGCTCCTAAGTAAAGGACGATGGTTTGTATTCGTACAAAAACAAAAAGATTTCTTTTTAAAATTTTAATTTTGTCGAAATTCAGCACATTTCAAGGATCCCTGTAGAATTTGGCAGAGTTCATGGCTCACCAGAAAAAGTCTGTATAAAGTAAATTTGCAAAAAGCAGGTGATAACCATACTCCATTGATAGGGCTGAAGGTTTATTGGCAACTTCACTGCCGATTCTTCAGAGTCTTAAGTAGGAATGATACCCGACTTTGTGAGCTCTATATTGAGGTGATACCTCCACACCCTCATAGGTAGAAGCACATGCTCTAATAAGTCTCACAAAGTTAGAAAATAACCATATAGTGACACCTCTTTCTTGTTTCTGCCAGTGCTAGGACAAGATGCTGACACTCAGTTATGAGAAGTTAGGTCCTATCAGAAGCTTTGACCAAAGTACAATACCTCTGGACAAAGGATGATCCACCTTCCCTGGTAGTCCAAGGGTAGTTCTTTAGAAGTTTTGACAGGCCGGAAATCATTCTGTATGGGGCCATCTTGGAGCAAATAAGGTCATCCTGAGGACTTGTATGATCAACATTGGTTGATCATATGGCAAAACAAGCTGAACGGAGGGAAAGAAGCCATCCAGGTGATTCCGGGTGTTGGGAAGTTCTCAAACTCTGCCTATGAGTCTTTGAGGCAGGCATAAAACATAAAGCCTTTCTGCTTAGCTATGTAATGAACAGGACAGTCCCTGGTGATCCTTGCAGGGCAAGAAGCCTCTCTGCTATGTAAAGATGTAAGGACAAGTCCAACATTACAACTAGCACCTGGTGACTAAGCTTGTCTGCTTGTACATTCTTTTGTCAGAAATGTACTTGTCTGACTGTTCGATGGTGTTAGTACACTGCTCAGATGTGTATCTGCTTTGTCAACTTCCAAAGTGGGGGTGTTGTTGAAACAAGATGACTGAGTGCCTCCTCAAACATTCTTGGAATGCTTGCATTTCTATGATGTTCAATTGCAGATGTTCACTGACCACACATCTCAGGCAACCAGGTGCATGCACCACCCCTCCTCTAATGCATCCTAGGATGAGTGCATGTCCAGTGGTGTTGAGTCAGATGGGGCTCGCTTAGTGAGGTTTTCCTCTTTCAGCCCCTGGGAAGATCGTCCTATGAGTCCTGTCTCAGTGAAACAGGATGAAACTGAGGACCACTGAAAGCAGACCAGCAATCTTTTAAAATCACCAGATGGGTCTCAGGTAGAGGCACAAATGTGGAATGAGCTTCTGTCAGCTTGTTCAAGAAAGGTGTGACGGGCATCCCACTACTCAGCAACAAGAGAGGAGGGAGAGCAGACATTAGCTTCCCCCCTCACCTTCCTTTTTAACACCTTCCTGACTTGACCAGGTTGGGGGCCTTGAAAGGGGGTTGCATGCACATAATCCATTCAAGAGGAAAAGGTTGTGGGCGGTCCTGATCGGGGACTACACACAATGTAGCAAAAAATGACTGAGAGGGGAGGGCACTTGGTTTGAAATGGATTCCCTTAGTGCCACGTTTCTACAGATAACTGGTCCACTCTCCTACTACTCCTTACTCTTTCTCTCTCTCTCATATTTTCCCTCTGATTTATCACCAATTTTCTGTGTTTATCTGTTCTAACACTCGCTCATATTCATATTACTGTTTTTATAACTAATATTGCAATTCCCTTTCATTCTTCATTACGCTTTTTATTCATAATGCCGCCCCGGTTACTTCTCCCGTATCCCATCACCTTTCAAGCAACTTCAAATGACTCGCTTTTTCCTTTTATCATAGACTTGCTAGGCGGGAAACCTTTCCTTTCCTTAATTCATTATTAGAGAGCGTGTTCAGAGTGTGTGTATCGAGGTAATGTCTGGCATACATGCATGGGAGGGCCACCAGTCATGTGCTATGGTTAAGATGAGGGAATCCTTTATATAGAAAACAGGCCTTGAATTTTACCTCAGTGGTGGTGTGGAAAAAAAGTTAAAATGATTTTGGATACAATTTTTAAAAGACATCATTTCATATAGAAACAGAGAGAAAAAAAGAAAGATAGAGACAATAAGGTAAAGAGGTAGAACAGGGTTAGAGAAAGACTAAGCCAGTGATTTGTGATGTGGCACCAGTCAGGAAATCTGTTTAAAAGCAGGAGTCCTCCAATATTTGCTTTCTTCACTGCATTGAGCATAGACTTCTTCAAAGTGCTATAGCCTTTGAAAGCCCCTACATTATGGATCAAGAAGTCCTGCAAAGGGGTTTGTCTCTGTCACCTACATAAGACTTCTCAGAAGGAGAGACGTAGCCGCCCGTACCAATGAAAATTGGCATCTGAACTTCCTCTGAGGGAGAGACATAGCAGCCTGTACCAATGAAAATTGGCATCTGAGCTATCCCTGGAGCTGACAGTATTGTTTTGAGAGTCTGGAAATCAGAACATCCCTCTTCCTCAAAACCTAGTCTGCCCACTGGAGTATTAGCAAGTCATTGCTTTCCCAGTAGACAGCACAAGACTTCTCTACCTCTCCCAAGAATCAGGAGTCAAAACCAGTTGCTTTTGTGAAGTACATCTTGATTCTGAATAATGTCAAGACAGGAGACAGATTGTAGGATGTCCAGAGCAGAAGATTTATGGCCACCGACTTGGGGACCAAGAAGAGCATACTTTCTGACTTGACTACTTTCATGGGTAGTCTCCTCGAATAATGTGCACATTAATGGGTCTCTGCTTAGGTGGTGACATGGCAGACACTGGCACATAGAACCTTCACTGCCTAGAGTGAGTGGTAGGACCCTGATTGGCTGACCAGAAGCAAGAAAGAACCTAGATCCTCAGATCTGATCTTCGACTCGTACTAGGACCAACTAAAAAGATTCGACTGGCAACTCCTGAGAAGGCCTCAACCTTGAGGAGACTGAAGTGTAAATTAGTGGCTGAGGCTAACCTGGGTAGGGCATCACGGTCACCTCATCCATTTCTTTGCAATTAGAAAGAGTGCAAGAATGTCTATAAAGGATCACCTCCACTCATAGTTCCATGCTCCCATTGGTACCGGTCGAAGGTTTGGTATCTGTGGGGTAAGCAAGTCCGAGTACCCTTGTACTTCAAAAGGGTAGAGTGTCCGACAGGCTCCACCAGAGATCTACTTCCCTCCTGTGAAAACTTGTGTTCTGACCAAAGACTAGAACCTGCGTTGTAATAGGGGACTGAAGCTTATAGTCATGAGGGAGAGAAGGATCTCAAGCACCGATGAAGGCAGAGACGAAAGGAGGACCTCTCTTAAGCACCAATCATGAAACTAAAAGAGTACCTCATACCTCACCACCCACCTGTTGAGATACTACCGCTAGAGAGTTATGGGGTCTTTTGACTGGCCAGACAGTAGTACACTGGATCCTTCTCTCTGGTTACGGTTTATTTTCCTTTTTGCCTAAACACACACACACCGAATAGTCTGGCCTATTCTTTACGTATTCTCCTCTGTCCTCATACACCTGACAACACTGAGATTACCAAACAATTTTCTTATTGCACTGTAATTGTTCAGTGGCCACTCTCCTCTTTGTAAGGGTAGAAGAGAGACTTTAGCTATGGTAAGCAGCTCCTCTAGGAGAAGGACACTCCAAAATCAAACCATTGTTCTCTAGTCTTGGGTAGTGCCATAGCCTCTGTACCATGGTCTTCCACTGTCTTGGGTTAGAGTTATCTTGCGTGAGGGTACACTTGGGCACACTATACCATCTTATTTCTCTTCCTCTTGTTTTGTTAAAGTTTTTATTGTTTATATATGAGATATTTATTTTAATCTTGTTGCTCTTCTTAAAATATTTTCTTTTTCTTTGTTTCCTTTCCTCACTGAGCTATTTTCCCTGTTGGAGCCCGTGGGTTTATAGCATCCTGCTTTTCCAGCAAGGGTTGTAGCTTAGCAAGTAATAATAATAATAATAATAATAATGCACTTCCCTATGATGATCAAGGTTGACTATGGGGCTGAGGCCCCTCAACCACAGGCCTGCATCCATCGATATAGCAGAGGCACACAATGACGATCTCAAGAGGTGTCATCTCAACATGGTATAGAATAAGTTTTCCAGTGAAGCAGTAGTTCATCATCTTGGTGAAGGACAGCATCTCAGCTCTTCCAATACAAAGCCAACAATAAATGTACACGGGCTCATAAGCCTTGGTTCCACCTGGCTACTGGGCCGATCCCAGGTATTGTCATCCCACCCTAAGAAGAAGTGCTGTTTGTCAAGAGCTTTATATTTGCAACTACAACTTGCCCTCCTGGGAAGAGTAAAGGTAGATGAATTGAAAGAGGAAGGGAAACAAATGGCCTCTTATACTAAGTCGAGAAGTCGAGGTCTAAGCAACCATTGACAACGAAGCTCTCCCAAGGGGAAGAAACCACTCGAGTTGTTATGTCAACAGGGTGCCCATTTTTCAACACGGGACACGGCAGTACCCCTTTCAGAGAAAGAAGCAGAGTCCACCAAAGGTGGACATAATCTCGTACAGAGCCTTGTACAGTACCTCTATCCCACCAGGATTGAGATAGATAAGGTTAACCCGGGGCATGTGCATCAGTGGGGGAGGGGGCATGTAGTCTAGTCACAGACTGCCCTAACAAGTTGTGGTAAAGGATGAACGACTCCAGTGTTGCCTTTAAAGGGTTTAAAGGCCTCTCATGAATGGCAGAGGCAAGGGACAGTGACATTGCCCTATCGAGCAGAACAATGCCCTAGAGACTGACCATGTATACATATGATCAGCGCCCAAGCCCCTCTCCACCCAAGCTAGGGCCAAGGAGGGCCAGGCAATAGCTGTTGATGACTCAGCAGATAGACCTATAGGCTCCCCCAAAACCCCCCATCCTTAGCTCACAATGATTGTGAGGTTGCAGAGACCAAAGAAACTAACGAGTTTGAGCAGGACTCGAACCCCAGTCTGGTAATTACCAGTCAGGGACGTTACCACATCGGCCACCACAATCCACCATCGCCTTTCCCCCAAAGGAGGGCTGGTGTTGTAAAGAGCCCTATTCTTGTGACTAATACTGGCCTTCCTGGACTAATTCTTCTAAGAAGCAGCAAAACTGGAAGAGAAGGATGAGTAAGTAGAGTTGGAACAGGAAAGGGGACAAGTTGCTTCTTTCACTTACTAAGTTTCTCCTTAGAATTAGTTAGCAAAGAAGTTGAGACCTAAGTGTCCACTGACAGATGCCCTCTTCTCAATATGGAACACAGCAGTACAGTACACCATTTCTCCACTGTCCAGGTAGGAAGGTGGATGAGAGCTTCCAAGCTCATCCAACAGAAGTCGACAGAAAATGGGCATAGGCTTGCATGGGGCTACTGTATGCACCTCTATCCTACCTGGTCAAGAACATGGTGCTGAGGTATGGTACCACCCTGGTGTTGTCCACCTCCCAAAGGGGATCTGAAACCTAAGAATATACAGAAAGGGATTTAATCGTATTGGAATGGAAATAAAAAGCTGAAAATAATTATGTGATCTAAGTAATAATAATTTATCATCATCAATCTCTATGCTGACTAAAAGCCGTAACTGTAATGGCTGTCATATGTGACTGAATTTTGATTATCAATTAAAGTGACTAAAATAGTGGAGTATGCATTAACACTATAATTATTAAGTCAAGAGGCAAAATAATATATCGTTATTGCTTATGATAAATAGAAAAGATGGTTGGCGGACGAGAAACAACACCCTGGTAAAAATTTTCTTGTGTCAGTAATGGTTCTTGTTGGGTGACATGTCATCCATTAGCAGACAAATTCAGGATTGGGAATGTTGCAAAGGATTAAATGTAGCCTGAACCCGTGGGTCTCCCTTATACACACCGAGTCCGTGCCTTGTGTTGCACACTGATACAGTGGCGTAGGGCAGGGAAGACAATATTTCTTTGGCATATCATATTGTATTGTATCTCCTTTTCTAGCTTGACAGAAATCTCTTGACCACACAGCAGCTGAAACCCAATAATATACAAATACAAAAGCCTTGTCTTTCCATTATAGTTATCAAACTACAATAACAAGGCTGTGTACAGGTGATTTACTGTATATGGGAATGGATTAAATCATTAAAATAGAATTAAGCTGAAAATAACTGTGGCCTAAATAATAGTAATAACATACAGTAATCTATCATCATCAATATTTGTGCTGGCTAAAGAGCTGGAACTGTAATGGCTGCCCTATTATCAAAACAAAGTGACTAAAATAATGGAGTATGATTAATACTATATCACCTAGTGCTAAAAATAAGGTAAATAATAAATTCAGAACCTCATTAACTGCATTCAAAATATAAGTTGAGGTAGAAATACCTACAATCATCAAATGAGAAGACAAAACAATATGTTCTTACTGTTTACAACCAGTGGAAAAGCTTGTTGCCGGATGAGAAACAATGCCGTAAAAACTTTTGTGTTAGTAATGGTTCTCTGTGGGTGACATATCAGTTAGCAGAAGAATTCTTGATTGGAGGTGCAGTGACATTCAACAGAGTCAGAAGCTGTAGGTCATACACAGAGTCTGTGCATTGCATATTAATACTCTAACCATATGGCAGGGAAGACAATATTTCCATGGTACAGTATATCATGTCATATTGGATTCCCTGTTCTAGCATTTACAGGAAAGTTGGGCTCACACAGCAGCTGAAATCCAAGAATATACAGAACACTAAAGTCTTTTCTTTCCATTGTACAGTAGTTATTTGAACTATAATGGCAAGGCTGTGTGCAAGTGATTTATTATAATGTACATGGGAAGGGTTTAAATCATATTAAAATGGAAATTATGAGTTGAAAATAATTATATGTGGCCTAAATAATAATAATAATCTATCATCAACAGTCTCTATGCTGGCTGGGAGCCAGAACTGTTATAGCTGTCAAATGTGACTGAATATTAATTATCAAAACAAAGTGACTAAAATAGTGAAGTATGCATTAACACTATCATATAGTGATAAATATAAGGTAAATAATAAATTCAGAATCTCATTAACTGCATTCTTCTTATAATTTGAGGTAGAAATATCTACAATCATCAAGTCAGAGGGCAAGGAATGTCCTTACTGCTTACGACCAATGGAAATATGGTTGAAAGACAAGAAAGAATGCCCTAGTAAACATTTCCTTCAGTATTAGTAATGTTTCTCAGTGGATGACATGTCGTTAGTTGGCAGATGAATTCAAATGATTGGAGATGGTGTGAAGGAACCTTGTACAAACCAAGTCCGTGTCTTGCATTCCACATTGTCACAGTAGCCTGAGGGCAGAGAAGATAATATTTCTGTCACAGTAGCCTGAGGGCAGAGAAGATAATATTTCTTTGGTTTATCTTGTCATATTGGACTCCCTGTTTTAGCTTTTACAGGAAAATCCTTCGGGACCACAGCAGCCAAAGTCCAATAATACTGTATACAGTCTATTCTTTCCATTATACAGTAATTATTAAAAATACACAGGCAAGGCCAAGTGCATGTGATTTATTATATGTGGGAAGAGATTAAATCATAATAAAATGAAAATAAAAGGCAGAAAATAATTTCATGTAGCCTAGATAAATATAGGAAAATAATTTAAGGGATAACATTTTAAAATTTTAGGTAATGAAAGGGTCTATTCCATTCAACCTACTAAGACACTTCCCCCAATTTTGGGCTTTTGGGGGTAGCCAATATGAAAAAAAAAGAACAAAAGGGTACTTTCTTCTCTTCGCTCCTCCCCGCCTGACATGGTATTCAGTCGAGTTTGGTTGGTACTGCTAGGGTGCCACAGCCCACCCTCCCCCATTATCCACCACAATGAAGCTTCATATGGTGAATCCCCTACTGCTGCTACCTCAGTAGTCACCAAGGCAACCGGAGGAAACAGCATGGCCTATCCGAACCATCACAATCCCTTGCCATTCATTCCTTTTTCTAACACGCTCTTTTGCCTTTCTCACGTCTATCCTCTTATCAATTAGAGCTTTCTTCACCATCCATCCACCCAAATCTTGGCCTTCCTCTTCTTCCATCAATTCTTGCATTCATCACCTTCCTTAGATAGTCACTTTCCATTCTCTCTACATGGCCAAACCACCTCAACACATTCATATCCACTCTAGCTGCTAATTCATTTCTTACACCCATTCTTACCCTCACTACTTCATTCCTAAACCTTTCTAATTGAGTTACACCAGGCATACTCCTCAGACACTTCATCTTGAACACATTCAATTTCTGTCTCTCCATCACTCATTCCTCACAACTCTGATCCATACATCACAGTTGGTAAAATCACTTTCTCATACATAACTCTCTTTACATTCATTCCTAACCCTATTTTCCTTACCACTCTCTTCACTGCCCCCACCACTTATATCTTTCACTCACACTGACATACATCTGCTTCCGCTACATTTGCAGCAACAACAGACCCCCTAGTACTTAAACAGATCTACTTCCTCAAGTGACTCTCCATTCAACATGACATTCAACCTAGCACCACCCTCCCTACTTGTGCATCTCATAACCTTACTCTTACCCACATTAACTCTCAACTTTCTTCTCTCACACACCCTCCCAAATTCCATCACTGATCAACTCATCTCCTCCGAGTCTGCAACCAATACAGTATCATCTGCAAGCAACAACAGATTCACCTCCCAATCATGATCACTCATCTATCAGTTTCCATCCTTGACCAAGCACTTGAACAGTCACCTTTCTCACAACTCCATCAACAAACAAATTTAACAAAAATGGCAACATCACACATCCCTGTCTCAGCCCCACTCTCACTGGAAACCACTCACTCACTCAAATTCCTATCCTAGCACATACTTTACGGACTATGTATAAACTCTTCTCTGCTTGCAACAACCTTCCACCAATTCCATATACTGTAACCTCATCACATTCCACATCGCTTCCATACCAACTCTATCATAAGCTATCTCCAGATCCATAAATGCAACATACACCTCCTTACCGTTTGCTAAAATTCTGAAAGGGCAGATAAATTATATTGAAAGTAAAAATCATACACAATTAAACTAGAGTATATATAATAGTAAAGGAAATATTAAAATGAAATAGGAAAAATTTATTTTTTTGAACTGTGAAGAGAATGTAATGATATTTAGAAGTTTTTTCATGGATACATATGCTTTAGGAGTTTGTTGAGGAAAAGGTGTGAAAATAGGAGTTTGTACAGTAAATATACACAAGCAATGATTTTTTTTAAAGAATGATCAGCTCGCCACCTTACTGTAGACCTCAAAATGACAGTGAGTCGGCAACCGAAGATTTGACAATGCACTATAAATCTTTCAACTTTGTCAAATTTTCTTTTATGAACTCAGCACTGTGTTGAAGTCTGCTATAGTCAGTAAGAAGATGGCATAAAAACAGTGGTGACTGGGTAAGTGTGTTGAGTAGTTTTAATGGATGGGAATATCAATATTTCTAGGATTTTCAACATTCGCATGTCTCTATTATCAAACTCCACATATGCTAGGGTATTACTATACAAGTAAATACAAACCTGTGCAAAGTATAATACTGTACCAGCAGTTTTCTCTGCTCACCACCAAAAAGTAAAAAGTGGTTAATGTGAATGAAAACTGACCAGCACTTCATTAATAGTTAAAAGCTATTAGGTTATGGCAAAAAAAAACTGTGAGTTATGAAGATAGTACTGTACAACACAAAAAAAAACTTAAATTCATTGTATAATTCTATAAAATTTGTTACACAGGCTTAAGATATATTTAAAAATATAATCAATAGCAGTTACTGGAAAACTTAGGATGTAAAGTATTTGCATTTAAATACTGTACAGTACTTCATTAGACACTTGATATTTGCTAGGAAAATGAAGTTGGGAACAAGACGCTGGAGATCAGTATCAGGGTAAAATATAACAAATTTAAAAATTAACGTGTATTTTACTTAGTTATAAAAATCTAAGTCTTTTAAAATAGGGATATGTTTTCTGCAGCGTTGGAATGGTCATTGACCGAGATAGAAGGATGAGTTGGGAAATTAAGATTATAGGATTCAGATTTATATTACTAAGAAAATACAAATTACAAATTTAAATGTTCCAATGCTTACACAAACCGATGATCGGGCACATGCGGGATAACATATAAAACCGATACTGCTGCACTGGAACCATGAATTAGTGTACTGATCTACTTGGTTTTTCAGTACTATTTGGGGACCATCTCCTGCTCATAAAAGAGGAAAGATTGCTTGAAGTCATGCGGGGCTTCTTACAATTAGCTTTCCCGACTTTCTTTAATTTCTTCTAAGAAAAGTCGTCTCAATGCGTGGGGGAAAAGCACGAAGTGGAAATATAACTTGACGTGATAAGTATCCTCCTTTACCCTCAATCGCCTAGGAGTTGGTGTTTTGTTCAGGAAGACCTTTTACCTGGTACCAGTGGAGAAAGGTCACTGTCACACTGGTTTAACTTTGCTGACCAGCCATGAAAGTACAGGTTATTGAGAAAACTCAGGAGTGGTTCAAAGATGAACCATTATTGCTATTACACCAAGCTCACGACTATTAACCAACCCCAAAGGCACTGGTCAGCATGTGAGCTACTATTGGGCCAAGGAAGGAGCATGATTATACTATACCAGGCCAACGATTACCAACCAATATCAAAGGTATCAGCTGAAGCATGAGCTCTGAATTGGCACGAGGATGTATGATACGATTGGCTATGCTCTGTATCAGCTCGAGGAGGTAAGCTTCAATCGGCTATTCTCTGTACTGGCACAAAGAAGTACTGTAGCATAAACAATAACCCTTATCAGCCTATCATATGTGCTAGAGATAGGTACATGGTTGGAGGGTTCACCTGCAACCTTAATTTCAATCTCTAACCAATGAGGGAACTCGGCATTGGCATGGGGAGGTAGCGTAAATAATACCCTTGTCGGCCGACCAAACTAAACCGAAGATCAGTTTGTGGTAAAGCCATTCACCTACAATTGATAAAAATAGGTAGATGACACACCAGGTTCATGAGCACTAACCTACCCTGAAGGTACCAATCAGGGGCGAGTTCAGTACATCACACTGTGTGCACAAGGGTAAGGAATGATCCTCTTACATCACAATAGTAATGGAAATAAAGGATATATATGCTCCCACCATCAAAGGCCTATGGTGTTGATGATTGGTCCAAGTAGGACCACTTCCTTGCTCCCGGTGCAACAGCAGTAAGCGTAACACTAACTCAAGCTCTCTTGACTGACCTTGAAGGTAAAAGTTAGTGGGTGAGTACCATCAGTCCCTCCAGGAGGAGGAGAGCAATTTCTACATGTTTCAAGTAACTTTTAGCAAAAGGCGTTCCCACACAACTATCGTCTTCATCTTCTAAAAGAAAAAGTGTCTGACAAAGAGAAAGGAGGGAGGAGAGGTTGGTAAAATAGGAAGAGTGAGAGCAAACTTCGCCTACTTCCTCTTGCCATCTATTCTTCCTTATTGTCACAGAGAAGTCATGGTTAGGGGGACCAATAATAAAAATGTTCTTAGAAAAGTAAGCTACAAAAGCTTCCATCGCATCAACATAAACAACTACACTTGGGGTTTTATTACAAGGGGAGCCCTGGGAAAATTCACCGACACTAACACTACAATACACTGTACTGAAATTAAACAGGGGACACCACACAGGAGAACTCTGGTGGCACCATATGTTCATCAGCATACAATGATGATCTCTATTGGATACAGAGGATTTCATTACCTTCCTAATTGAAATACAGTCAGCCCTCGCTCTTCACAGGGTTAGGTAACAGACAGGCGCAAAGAGTGAGAATTCGCTAATAGAACACTTGCTGATATTGTAGAGTATATTACTGTAATATATGTACAGTACTATCACTACAGTACAGGTTAAATGTACTGTAAGTGTTCACTATTTTCATTCCGATGACTCACACTGTTCGACAACTCACCGCACACGTAGCCTACATTTACATATTGTAGAGTACAGTACATGTAGTAATTTATATACGGTACTGTACAATACAGGTGATAAACAATACTGTACATTACTGTAATAATGTACTGTACTGTACTGTACAATATGTATACAATGATACTACAGTACATTTAATATTTAATAAGTGTACATATTTTATACATAGACCACTAATCATTTTTGTACGAAATTCTAAGTAGCGGTCTTGTAGCATGACACAACTCTTGATGTGCCGTCTTTTGCACGGTACTGTAGGGAATCACACATCTAGAGTATATTATCCCGTAAATATAAACAATGTCCATGAGTATGTACTACTGTATAAGAATGCATCCCTTTTTTAAATGAAAACTTGATTCTGCCTAAAAAAGGAAATGAGGGAGCTGAACACACAAGAGGAGACAATGCAAGACTGAGGCAAAGTCAGCGTGAGATGGGATATTGTGCTGGGCAGTGAGGGAACTGGTGCAAAGCTTGTGGGTTAAAAGGAGCGGGGGCTGTTTGAAATCGTCGCGCAGCAAGAGTTCTTCGAGCGAATTCACGTATATGTGATTTTTTATTTAATAGGTTATATGGTTCTCTGTGTTGCGAACGAGCGAAATTGCGAAAAGTGAGGGCGGACTGTATTGAAAATGACACACTCAAGGTGGCTAGGAAGACAATACAGAAATTTGAAAGGTTTGTACCGCATATGAACAAAATCCATTTCATCAAATGCTCACATTTCAGTAAGCTTTCACTGTTACAGAGAGAGTGCTAATAAACCCAGCAATCACCATAAAATAAATTAAGAATAGATACAACATTCAGCTCAACAGTATATCAGTATGATTTTTGGCTAAAGACAAAATTAGCTACGGATTAGTAGGGCTTCCCCCTAGCATCACCTGTCATTCACCAAATACCTTTTTAATGATCCAACATATCTATTTTAAGAATAAAAATATAAAAAAAAATTTGAGTGTAAACAAATAATTATAGTAGTTGAAACTGATGAATCTGGCTGAAGAAATAATTTGACAAATAATTTACAGAAATGTCATTTTACCAGACTAAAAATAATGAGTTGCTAAATACATACCCAAGGGTCCATGTAGTACTGGTGTTCACAAGGAGAGCTCAATTTCTTTTGTAAACATTAGACAATGAGTCTTGAGATAATCCTGGATCATGGTAGAGGCATGTAAATGATTCATCTCAGGTTTTACAAATGTTCCACTGTTAGGCTACCCATTACATTCAAAGATTTCAGATATCTTTTAGGAGTAAAGTCTGAGTGTTGAAGAGATTTTAGGCAATGTATAAAATTTTGGGTAAATTACACTACTAATAATATCTACATTCCTTCCATGCCATCAAAGAACATAGGTAAATATTAGTTAGTTGCACATGTTGGTCACTTCTTATTCTCAACAGCAGGTTAGGAAACCTGCTCTTGAGAATAAGTGAAAGCAATTCTGTCTTCTTAAAAGAGATACAATAGTGCTACTGTACCTGATACATGATCCTTGCACCACATCATTAAAGTACATCCAATGTTGAGAAAGAATGCATTGAATGATACAAATATTGTCAAGATATAATCTATAAAAGGGTTTTAATGTCTAGGAGGACTAGTAAAGAGATTCTGCAAAATGTATGCAATAACATTTAATAGTCTGTATTTTAAGAAGAATGTTTTATGAAAATGTAACAGAATAGAATTTGTTTTTGCCTAAAATTTCTACTATACAGAATAAATTTTATTACCAATGAATTGCACTTGACATTTCTATTTTTTAAAATATAATTCAATCTTATAAAGTGAACTATTTTGTGGACATTCTTTTATACATAAGAGAAAGTTACAATGATTTGTCAAAAAGTTGAAGAGATATTTTGAGTATAACTTCTCCTGATTTGACTTCATCCAGTTTAAGCTTGTAAAGTTGAGGCTGTGTTCCTGGTTGACCCTTTGTTTCTTCATATACTTGGTATATTTTTATTTCAGTTCGCCCAAGGAATTCTGGGGAAACCAAAAAGTAAAATTATAAAGCAGTTTACCTTGAGCAATTCAATTTGATTGCCTCATATGATGGTTAACATATAATGCTTATACTGTCATAAAAAAATTCTATATTAAAATTATTCTTTCTCATACTTACAGTAGTTTATTGCCATCCCTGACAGGTGGCTACAGCCATGACTAATAGATATAAATAAAAAATTTATATAGCTCTCTCTATTGGTATGATGGCTATGCAGTGTAGTGCTCCCAAAACTAACTTTGTAGTCACCTCAAACAACCGGTGGTTGCCCTGTGAGTGTGGGGATTCCATTGTTCTCATCTTCCACTTTCAAATTTAGGATATCAAGAATAATGTATGTAAAAAAAAAAACTTCATTCACTGTGCATTAAGAGGAGGGAGGGAACATTAACGAACTTCGGTGGGTATTGAAGTACAGTACTGTATTGTACAGTACATTGAATTTCAATTATAATATATTTCACTGAATCTTACCAAATTTCATTGCTGCCTGCCATACCAGCCTAGTCAAATTGCATATACTTTAAAAAAGGCTACTTCTGAAATAAATTCTTGGAGCATGGAACTTGCATGCAAGTGTCCCAGGCACCTCTTGGTCATGGAAATCTTCTCTGACAGTTCACCCCTCTGACCAATAAGTCCATTTCTCTGAAATTCTTAATCCTAACATAATAGTAAAACTATATCAATATTTATATTTTATCGTGTTCTACTAGGTTCCCAGCCCATAACCACTGCTAAAGAAGGAATCTCTACAAGTCTAGGAATGACCCTCGTGAGGTGGTTGTTCTTGGCCCTAAACGCAGAGTACTGTAGGTATAAGAGTGCTCCCTCTTCTGGAAGTCCCACCTCAACTAAGAGGGCTTGCAATTGGTTAATCCTTTTAGCAGAGGCTAATATCAACAGAACTAATTTATTGATTATCAAAAATCTCGGACTTGCAGACTCCATGCCCTCAAAAAGGTGATGTCCTCAAGAACTGTAGAACTAGATCTATGTTCCATTGGTCTTTCTTCTTGACCTTCAGTGTCTCGATGATGAATGACCCGATTGTTTCCTAAGCACGAAGCTGTCAGCCAAATCTAAACCAATGAGTTGAAGAATGGATAACACCCTAAACCTGTAGCTCTTATGGGACAAAAAACTTATCATATCTGAGAAACCTGAGTAATTTGATGATATGCAGATCACTCTTGAATGTGCTCCACTGATGTTGAAAGAGCTTGTCCATAGATTTGCTCTTGGAAGCTATGATGGACAGTCTAGCTGACTTATGAAACTATTTTGCTCTAAGTAGAAAGTGGAGTCTCTCCATGCAATCAGTTGAAGCATGAGGGGTTTTGGTGTACCAGGAGGCACTGAATTTTTTTGAGAATGTATGGTCTTGGGAGGGTGATCGATTTGTCTGCTAGTAGGCAACAGATCGTTGAATTACTCGCTCAGACTAATAAGCAACTTATGAATGTCATTCTTGCATTGTGGATGCTTTTGAACTTCACAACTTGAAAGATCATGGAGAAGAGGAAATATATAATATTCTGGTTTGACTATTCCTGAAATATGCCATCCACTGATCCAAGCCAGGAGATTCTGCACCAGGAAACAGTAAATCCCCGCTTTCCTGTTAAGAGAAGTTGTGGACAAAACTGTCCAAGTGTTTTGTTCCCAGGAATGTAGGTAGAAAGTAGCAATATTTCTCTCTCATCTATTCAACACAGCAGACCCTTTGCCCCCAAAATATGGTTTCCAATGGGGTGACGCCTTGTTTCCAGATGTAGGCTAGAGTTGTGATGCTGTTGGAATATACTGTAACACCAAGGCTTTCCCTATTATTCAATTCTCTAAATTCTAAAGAGTTCATAACTGCCACAATCTCAAGTCCATTGAACTACTTCTACTTTTCTTTTTGTTTCACAGACTTGTCAGGTGGATTTCCTCCATGGTGACTCCCAAATCTTCCTATTGATGTATTGCAGAACATCAATTTAGACTTCCACCAATTTCAAGTCTATATGCCTGTCACAAGGAGAGCTCAGATAGAACTGTGAGTGACCTCGTCCTCAGAGTGGCATGTGGAATGGACTTTCCTATGTAGGCCATGGTTTCCAGAAGGCATGTCCTTTGGTAAGCCAACTTTTTTTCTCTTTCTGAGCTTCTTCAACAAGTCGAGGAAGGATTGGATTCTTTTGCTGGAAGGGTAAGCTCAGAAAGGAACACATCTTTGTCCTCCCTAAATAGAGAATAGACCGGCCTGCAGATAGGACCAATTTCTCTCAATTTTTGAGAATGCCCAAGTTGCTGCGTAGGCACATAAGCAAACAGGTTTTCTCTTGTTGACCTCATTACTAGTGAATAGTCCATATAAAACAAGGACCATTATCCCTAAGTGTTAGCCACCTTACTACTAGCACCATGGCACTTGTGAAGACCTGTGTAGCTGTACTTAAACTAAAGCAAAGGCACTCAAACTGGAATACCTTGCCTCCACCCTAGATACTTCCTCAAATTTGGATGGAGAAAGCATGTGAAAAATAAGCGTCAGATAAGGTCTACGGAGAAAAAAAAGATTCGTTCTTCTGTACTGCTGCTAGGACTGTGCAAGGAGTTTCTATAGAAAATTTGGTTACCTGTACTTATAGAAGCTTGTTTAGCCTTAAAATGTCCAACACTTATCTCCAACCTCCCCCCCTTCCCCCACGAGGTTCTGTTAACAAGAAAAGGTGATGTCAATAGCCCTGATAAAAAAGGACTGACGTGTTCTACTCTAATCTTGAAAAGCAACTTCTTGAGTTCTTAATATAAATCTTAAGACTTGCTAATACTGTCCTTAAATTGTTTCAGGAGGACTAGTTGAGCTGTTAACTAGGGGAAGGAGATCAACAGTCAGTGATAGCCCTTTTGCACAACCCTTAGAGCTCATGGATCTGGTTGTAGTTTGAACCAGATTATTATAATTATAATAATAATTATTATTGTTATTATTATTATTACTAGCCATGGTTGGAAAAGCAGAATGCTACAACCCCAAGGGCTTCAATAGGGAATGCAGCCCAGTGAGGAAGGGAATAACAAATAAACTCTATATAAGTAATGCATAAAAATATAAAATGTTAACATATATAAACTATAAAAGAATTTACAAAAAGTCTGAACTTCTGAAGTTCCAGCGATATCCTAGAATTAAGAGAACCTACCTCCCACTAGAGTTCATACTGCTAGACTGTCACAGATCCTATTCCCTTTTTAATTGCCAGAATCATGTCCTGGTGTACAGTATATCCATAACTCCTCCCTGCTCTATGTGAAAAAAAAGCTGGTTGATAATATATGTGGAAGTTTGGTCTGTCACTTGTGGATGACCAACTTGTTGTGGAGGCATAAAGTCTACTGACTGATTGACAGACTGGGGTATATTCCCTCTTGTGGTCCCTGCCAACAAAGAGAAAGAACCTGATCTGTCACCCTAGTAAGCCTGTTTGCCCAAAAAATGACTTGTCACAAGAGACATCAGCTCATGTTTCTGGATGGTAAGACAGGGAGAGGTTAGCAATGAACAAACCTTCTCCTTTTTCAGGACACAATTTCCAAAAGTTTGATCCAACTCAGAGATGTCAGGGAGAGTGCAATATACACTTCATGAATTCTAACATGAAGCAAAACTCATTGTTATCCTTACAAGGATGAGCTCAATTCTTGCGCCTCATTAAAATTATCCCCTCTCCCCACAAAAATGGCAACACAGCTCATCTACACAATCTTTGTAGTACTATACTGTACTAGCCTCCTGGCTAATACAGTGGTAACGTGTTCGCCTAGCATTTGCATGGCAGCAGATCGATCCCAGCCCAGAAACATGAGTTTAAGCTGTTTACTGGGGAGGCCACTGCTATGGTTGGGGACCATAGAGAGGGGGGGGGGGGTGCTTGCCCGGCTGACGTTCTGGTGAGCATCTATTCTGATGAAACTGGAACTAAAACCAGACACCTTTAATCTTTAACTATCATCTAGTACTCTTTGGCTGACAATGAAAATTTCTCCCCTTGGCATAAATAAGTGATGTGTCGGCAGCCTTGGAAAGAGTGGCTCAAGTCTGTCTTTGGGTCAGGGGTTTCAATGGTGTGGTACATCTTAGTTGTTGAAGTGAACATGAGGCCACATGGGGAGGTGAATCTGGGAGCAAGCCCAACTTAGGTGGCGATATCATGGTTACTGTCTAACCCTACACTGACATTCTCTGAAGAGGGCATAGTAAATACTTCTATGATCTTATCCTAAATCTTCATTTGAAAAGAAAAAAAAATTTTTAATCATTATTAGATGCTTGAAGTATGAAAATATTCTGATCTGAAAAGTACTCTTACTAAATCCATTTGTTATGAAAAAACCCCTTATTTGACCCTAATGAGTTTTGATGCCTGCAGATTGTTTTATCATTGCATTCTTAAAATCTTGGAATTTTGCAATTAATGATGTTTCTATCCGCCCATTCACGAATCTACACTTGCTATTCCTACCATACCAATCCCTGTTATGGGATTCCACATAATCAAGATATCCTTTCACCTCTTGCTCAGTACTACCTCCACACTCATCACACCTATCGTCTAAAGATGTATTTCCTGCTCTGGGAGACATTTGAAGCTACCAAGGGGGAACTAATAACACTGCCTACTATCAATGAAAAAAATATGAGATGAATTTTCAGAATTCTATCTAATCTAATTCTAAAGTAAAAGAGTAAAAAAAAGTCCTTTTAAATTACTCTACTATATGTTTATCAGTATATTTGTTCTTTAAAAAAAATACATAAATGGCCGCAGTGTCTTCCAATTGCTTTTTCCCTTGTCTATAAGAAAAGGGGAAATTTGGATGGTTGAACTGGTTGCAGGGAGAAAGATAGAGAGAAGCTTAGGAACCACTGGTCTAAAGAGCACCCATTGTCTCTACCACTATGCCTTTAACATGTAGATCTATAATTCTTTTGAAATGTTTTCTAATTTTGCAAACAGAGCAAACCCATGCTCTAACAAATTTGGGATATATACCTCAACACTTAAGAAACAAGTACCATCATAAGGCACTCAATACACTATGAAAAAAGGTACCAAAGGGAAAAGCTACCTTGGTTTTGTCTATCCCCTTCTTGCAATCTGTCAGAGGCGAATAACAAGATTGAGGGAATCCTTGTAATCACATGGAAGCCACCTGCTTAGGTAGCAGACAAGCATATTTGGGAACACTAAACAGGGCAGCCATCATACCAATGAGGGGAACTGTAGAAATACTTAATCTATAATTACAGATCATGAGTGTCACCACTTGTCAGGAGACAGCAATGAACTTTGGTAAGATTCATTGAAATAATAAAATGACCAAATGATTCAGTTCTTAATTTTAAAAACCATAATACAAATAAAGTATTTATGTACAGATAAGCAAAGTGTTTTTTTACCTAAAATGAGCACATTTTACTAACCATTTGGCTTAAAATATCCTTTGTCATATACGGTAATACAAAGAACATCTTCAGTCAGTGATTTGACCTGGAACTGCATTGTAGAATCCCATTTTGGATGAGGAGACATGGCAGTGCTGGTACGGTGAACTTGTGATCCCAAGCTTACCTCACAGAATGACTGTAAGGTACCTATTGAAAACATATTGAAATGGACATGTGATATTAACATTGTTACTAATGGGATGAGCGATAATAAAGGTAATAGGTTTACACAATGTACAAAAAGTATAGGTACAGTTTTCTCGGTTTAGTTTTGACAACTTATTGTACAATATGTAATCTAGTTGTACTTGAACTCAAATATTTAGGATTATATTAAAAAGTGATTTATTTCATGAGTAAATGGGTAAGTCATTAGTAAAGACTTATACTTAGTAAAATATGAAAATAATTAGGGTGGAAAAGCAGAAGTAAGGATGTTAAGTGTCAACAGTTTATTCATTGTAAACTATTGTAAATCTATGGTGAAAATTCATGCAAGAAATAGCTATGTTATGAGGAAAAAGATAATGTGAAGCTAAACATACTACACACCTATAAACCATAGAGGAAAAGTGCATAAAAAGCATTGGTATTTTTATATTGTAAATGTAATTCACTATGTTTGAACTAGTCTTCAGTTACATATAGTCTATTTTCAATAACATCCAACTAATTCTTGCAAAATGTTAGTTGCTTAATACCTGTATTTTATGCTATGTAACCATAATAGTAATATTTTATTTTTTGTAGATCAAAATAATTCATGTAATTCTAATTTAAAATCTAAAAAAAAGAAAAAAAATGCTGTTAAAAATGTAAGTCCCTTACAGTTGGTATCAAGCAAAGATCTGTTAATGGGAAGTATAAAAAAATGTGTGAGAATGTTGCACATTCTAGAAGCAACTACTAACAGTGGGAATTCTAAGGGCCTGGTAGGGCAATGGCCCTCCCAGTTTTTCAGCTGGCCCCCAGGTTGGTGCTCCCCCCCTTTTTTGCATATCCTATCTAATATATATATATATATATATATATATATATATATATATATATATATATATATATATATATAATTATATATATATATATATATAATTATATATATATATACAGTATATATATATAAATAAATATATATATATATATATATATATATATATATATATATATATATATATATATATATATATATATATACTGTATATATACAGTATATATACAGTATATATATAAAATTTATATATATATATATATATATATATATATATATATATATATATATATATAGTTCAACATTTCTCAGAAATTCAATGACCAGTACTAGATTGAGTAACATTGCACTACTGTCTATTGGAAGTGCACATGCTAAGAGTATTTATTTAGACTGTTTTGTTAATGAATTAGACAGTAGGCATGATAATCAAAGAATCAGGCTGCATTAAATATACTACTACCAAAGAATGTTTATGTATCAGTCTTCCTTTTTGTTTAGCAACATTATGATAATTGCATGAGATTAAAACTATTGTTGATGTAGTCACATAAGCTAATAGCAATGCGCAGCCTAGCATAACAATTTGTGGAGGACTTATGCTTTACGTTAGTGGTATGCAATTATAGGTACTGTACAGTCATGTTAAAAGTCTCACGGTAACCAATTGCAACCTAACCCTTTCTTTCTCTTCTCTATGCAGAATAGATGGAAAGGTAGAAATGTGTAAATAAGTAGTTGATGGGTTAGTTTGAGGATGGATAACTGTGTACTTTTGGATAAACTCCGTCCTTCCACCTGCCATAGGTTAGGGAAGAAGGAAAGATTAGATAAGCTCCTTGTCAGAGATTTTCTAACGTGACTGTAAAATCTTGATGGAACGAACCTATTAATGAATATGTATTATATAATTTTCAAGTTGCTATAGAGAAAATTGTATTCATAAATTTGTTTCAAAAGACTTACACATCATCTTGTCCAAAAACTTTTATGAGTGACTGTGCAAAAAGAAAACAAGATTGAAATCACTTATATAGATACCGTACGTGTTTGATTCTATTCCGTTTTGAAGCTAGGATTTAGTCCTTTTGATGTGACTTTCTATTCTTACACACATTCCATCTTTACCTAGATGACTTCGTCATTCATTCATTTATCCACACTTCTGTTTTGAAAACTATATGTCTTACAATCTTCTCAGTACCCCTATCTTTCTTAAATATATAAATGTCAGTTGACTATGCGCCTTCTTAACCTGCCTTCATATCTCTATACAGTATATGTAATGAGTTTTTTATGTTCCTGAACTCCCCCACCCGTGAAGGTTCATTTAGGTTGCAACTATAACCTCCTATGGCCCCCCTCACATCTATGTTGGCCCTGAACTGGCCCTCCCACTTTCATAGTCCTAGAATCGCCACTGACTACTAACTCTTTGTCAAGTCAATTAAGATGGTTTGCAGTTAAAAATTGTTTACGAATTTCAACCTAGTGAAAAGCTTGTTCTACACTACTGTGAACATGAATATATAGTTATGTTCAATTGTTTTTTTTGCTTGAACTATAGGCCTGCCGTGCGAAATCTAACAATTTTCTTTTTAACTCAATTTTCAATCAAACAGCCTCAGGAGAAATTTGGTCTGAAATCCTTCAGAAATGGGCTACTAACCTTTGAATGATTTCATGTAAGCAGTAAACTGCAACACCATAAACTAGGTTTGTATTTATGATGTCATTATCATTGAAAAGTTTAACCAGACAAAGTTAGTTATCATATACTATTGTGTTGAGGTTAAGTGAATAAAATATTTTACTCAAGAAGTAAAAATACAATACTTTGGAAAAAAAGACTGTTAAATTGCTCATCCTAAGACAACAAAACAGTTGAATGATAGATGAGATAGCTGATCCTGCTTTTCACATCTGTTATAGTCTACTTATTTAATAAACATAAATGTATAGTTCTTGTACCAGTTACATATTTTCCTATCCCAATATTTTAATGTTTCTTTCTTATTTATCTTTTTAATTGTGCATTAAATTTATAATAATAGTGGTGTCAGACGTTTCAAGTTGTATGCTCTTTGTCAGATACATTAATATAGATTTTTTTTTTTATTTTGTGACTGTTGATATTAATAGCTTTGTTTCATTGAATGCTCAATTTACAAGTAAGTTTTTCTTTTGCTACAAGCACTTGTACTATATATAGTTTCCATTTTTAATTCTACTTTTTTTTTATTTTGCAAAGTACTTTTGTACATTTACCTTGCAGAAGCAGGCATTACAACTATCAACTGTGCTATTATAGCCATTGATGTTTTCTTTAGTAGTACCTATCCAAACACCATCACTTCAGTGAATTACCTGCGAGAGCTATACGAGTGTACTCAACAAGATTACAAAGGGCTGGGTGTGTTTAGTGGTCCAATTACATCTGGATAAGTATGAGATATGGTGGATTTTGCCTGCAGGAGAGAGAAGGGATGCAAGATTGGTTTCCTTGCTTTTAAACTGGAGGTCAGCAATGCCTCTGTTGCTACCTGGATTCCTCCTGGCCCCTTCTTTTGCGTGGACAGGAAGAATTCATACCACATGTAGTAACAGCACCTTTGTTAGGTTATTCCAGTTTTTAACAATTCTATGGTAATGGAAATACTGGGAATAAACAATTCCTATTCCTCCATTTTTTTTTTATGTCGGCTAACCCCAGAAATTGGGGGAAGTGCCATGGTAGATAGATAGATAATTCCTCTAATCACCAGTTCATCTGTATGCTTGCATATTTTTTGTGAATAAGAATATATAAAAAGTTGCTTATATTTTTCTCCGAAGTAAAAGTATATTATAAAGCAAACTGCACTTATCCCATAACTCCATTTTGACCAATGTCTGAAAATTAAATGGAAAAAAAAGAGAAAACTACATTGGTTTTGGTTATCAATAAGTTACATTTCAACACTGCCTTTGTATGTAGTCATTAGCACAGTAATGTATCTAAAAAGTAAAATAAACCACCAAATGAGGGGAGAAGTGAGTTCAACTTGCTGCTGGTCACAAGCCTGGCTAAACGTCAAGTTACAGCCTTGTCTAGCCAACCAAGTATGAAAACAAAGGTAAAACCTTAATAATGAAATGCAAATAATGTAATTAGGAGGAGGTGGAACTAATAAAGAGGACTAAGAATTTGCCAGTATTGGGGAGGAGTGTGGGGTGTCAGTGGATCAGATGGATAATAGAAATAGATGGAAAAGGTTGACTTGAGCAGTCGGCCCTGAAATACAGTGGGAATAATATGGTTGAAAGAAGTTGTATCTATGAAGTAAACTACTTAAATCTGTCTTTTTGTGTATTCATTAGCACAATAGTAGGATGTATCTGTAAGTCAGACTACTTAAACCTTATTTTAAATGTAGTCAGTGAAATAGAATTGAGTAAATTTTGTATTTAAAAAATCTAATTACTGTATTAATGAAATATTACTATTTAAGCTACAACCCTAATTGGAAATACATGTAGTTATAAGCAACAAGGCTTCAACGGGAAAAATAGCCAAGCAAGGAAAGGAAATAAGAAAACAGACTAGTGTGCCTGAGTGTATCCTCAAACAAGAGAACTCTAACCCAAGACAGCGGAAGACCATGGTGCAGAAGCTATGGTACTACCCAAGACTAGAGAACAATGATTTGATTTTGTTGTTCTCCTAGAAGAGCTGCTTATCATAGCTAAAGACTCTCTGCTATCTTCACAAAGTGGAAAGTAGTCACTCAACAATTACAGTGCAGTAGTTATCTTAGTATTGTCAAGTATATGAGAAAATAGAAGAATATGTAAAGAATAGCCCATTTTATTTGGTGCATGTGTAAGCAAAGTAAAAATGAGCTGTAACCAGAAATGGATCTAATGTATTACTATCTGGCCGGTCAAAGGACCGAATATGTCTCTAGCAGTACTATCTCAGTGGGTGGCAGGTGCCTTGGCCAACCTACTACAGTACTTGCTATCTATTTCTCATGTGTATGTTATCGGTGAGGGAATTGCAATTCTAACATTAAAACATCGTTTCCTCATTAATTTGATATGATAAAATGTACTTGTACTGGAAAATGAGCTAGAATACAAAATAACAGGTAAACAACCAAATTATTCAAGGATGAAAAAAGTGCATCAGTCACTATAGGGTTAGTGTTCTTATTTAAATTAACAAAGTCCTGAATACTACTGGCCATTTGTTACATACTGCTAACATAAAAATTAAGGACTGCACTGAAATTCTACAAAAATCATAAACTTTCAAACTTGTTCTACATACTTAATTTCTTTTAAAGTAATGCTAAAGGATTGTAATCATTGATATTTTCTATTCTTTGCAAGCTAAATGAATGGGTAATTCTAATTTGTGTGATCATGGAATGATATATTGTACTATTATTCTTATACGGAAATAACAGCCTTTCAACAATGGATGTTATGAAGGAAAAGGATAAACAGTACTTCCTTCTGGATTCCTAAATTTCTTTTTACAACTGCAACTAAAGGGTGTACTTGGGAGTATTCCATAATGGATGTCAATTATCAAACTTTTACCTACCTCCACATCTTTGTTTGATATTGATGAGATGAACACATAAGTGTTATTAAGCTGCAATATGATAAAGTTTTAGACAATTTATTTGTGTTCTAGGCTAATCTTGATACCCAAATTCATTTTTATCAATTTAAACCCTCGAGGTAAAATGTCATATTACAAAAGAATAATTTAAGGATATTTCATCATGTTTGACTTGTCATGCTTTGTCCTGGATGTAAATTGATAATATCAAAAAAATGTTAAATGCTTAGCAACCATGGTAACCAAACCATCTGCACTGTGTTGATAAGGTATTTATTGTTTAAAACTTAGAATATGTTTTATCAAGATAGAAAGGGCATGAAATTAGTTTGGAAGCACTGCTTTTTATATTACATTAATTTAAATTTTTTTACATATACTGCACAGTATTAAATTCTACTTCAAAATTAAACACCAGCATAGTTTGTTTTGACACCACCTTCTCATGTACTATCACCTACACTAAGGTAAATGAGTTGTCTGACTGAATGATTACCTGCAATTTTATATGCTAATAGATTTACAAAATCATACTTTTCTATACACATGCACATGGTCTATAATTTTCAATCATTTTATTTCCATGCTTATCCTATTTCTTTGGTATGCACTGTTATTAGAATATCAATATATATGAATAAAATTTGGCTATTGTATTTATTCTAATACCCTATACTATCTTCCAATGCAATATAGATTATAGTTATTAAAAAGATGAGATTTACCAGCCCAATGATCCAAGCTCACATTTTACAGATTGCCTCCAATGCAATGAGTGACAAAAAAGGGATTTTGACGAAGGAAAAATCTATTTCTGGGGAGAGACCTGTGGCGCCCGGTGAAAAGAGTCCTTCTTATATATCTTTTCTGATAAAACCTTCCAATTATACCAGAGAAAGATAAAAGCATGGAATGCTGAGGTTACAACCCTCGCGCGAGCACCTTTTGGGTGTCGTGTATAAAGTAAAGGCGCGGGAAATCCACTATTCACAGGTTGTCTTCCATTTAGTTAATTCCTTCGTCAAAGGGATGGGCCGATACAAAGGCCCTAGCCAACCACCAGCGCCACACCACCCACGCCACGACGCGAGCGCCATCTGAACAACATCCTTCTGTATTGGTCATGACGGCTTGGAAAGGAAAGGGTGGGATCGTGTAAAATAAAGGGGAAGGGTTTCACCGGGCGCCACAGGTCTCTCCCCAGAAATAGATTTTTCCTTCGTCAAAATCCCTTTTCTGAGTCGACCTGTGGCGGCCGGTGAAAATGTACCAGAGAATGCCTTCCAAGCCCAACAATAACTACTAATTTAATGAGGGGAGAGAAACAACACCATGTAAAGAAAATCATATATAATTAAGGTAAGTAGGCATAAAACATAAACTAGCCACAGGGCATAGTGAGAGTAAGGTTAAACAAACATGATAACAGGGAAGCCTCCGAGTATCAGAGGACACATGCAACAAAACTGACATGGCTAAGAATATCCCAACCCTATAACTACGGTAAACAATAATAGTTACAATCATATTAACCTAATATGTAAAAAACTTAGGGCTAACGAACCACCAAGGAAGCGGCGTCGTGGTGCGAGTGGCGGGTAGGAGGGAGAAGAAAAGAGATGGATGAAAGGAAGAACAAAAGATCACTGGGGAGAGATAAGGCTCCCAGCTGCAACTGTTGGGTATTTAAGAGCCTGTAAGTTCTTTAGATAGTGGCGTTTGAAGACCATAGGAGATTTCCAACCCGTGTACTTTTTAAGGTCATCAAAGCCCATATTCTGGAAATAATTGATGGAGGTAGCTACAGACCGGATATCATGAGCATGGGGAAATGATCCCGGATTGGCTTGTTTAATGAAGTATAGGATCTGTTGCCTAATACCACGTATGGAAATGGTACCTCCTTGTTCTCTGATAAACAAGGGGCCAGACGATCGGGTAGCAGTCCTGGCTAAAAAGGCCCTGAGAGTGGTTACCGGACATAGAGAAGTATCTTGGAGAAGAGGAATAATCTTCCAAGGGGACCACCTATTTTGGGGGTCCTCGTTTTTAGCTAGGAACGCCCTGTCTGGTGAAAGAAGTACTTCACCTGAAGGAAGGAAATCCATGTTTTCTGAGTTTCGTGAGAGAGCTGCTAGTTCTGAGATTCTAGAACCCGAGGCCAAAGCTGTTAGAAATAAAGTCTTCCTAAGAAGAGTGATATAGGAGCAGGGTTCGTTGTCCGTGTCGGAGGCCAGTTTGAGGACATCATTTAGAGACCAAGAGACCTTTTGTGGACGAACCGAAGGTCGAAGCCTAGCGCATGCTTTTGGAATAGACGAGAAATAAGACTCCGCCAGGTTAATGTTAAACCCAACCAGGAAGACTTTCCTCAGAGCTGACTTAATGGTGGTTATAGTGCTAGCTGCTAGGCCTTTGTCAAATATGGACCTAAAGAAGGAGATGGCTAAATTAGGAGTCATAACCGAATGGTCTGAAGTCCTTAAGAAATCTGCTAGTTTCTTAACTGCCGAATCATATTGGCGAATCGTAGAGTCCCTTTTGTCTGATTCTATAAAGAGGACATTATCTGGGTCGATGTCTGCGGCCCTACGCGCCGCAAACTTCATGAAATCCACAAAGTTAGGGTTTTGGCTATCCTTGAGGAATCTGACACAGTCCGAGTTTGGACCACTTGGGTCAGTCTGGGGAATGGGATCCGGAAGGGACGGAGTTTCAACTCGAGGAGGAGAGGAAACCAACTGCTCTTTGGCCAGTGAGGTGCCACTAAAGCCACTGCCCCGTTGAAGGAGCGGAGTTTGTGCAAGACTTTCAGTAGAAGATTCACTGGAGGGAATAAGTAGATCTTCTGCCAATGGTTCCAATCCAGGGTTAATGCGTCCATGGCATAAGCCTGAGGGTCCAGGTTCGGTGTCACGTAACATGGGAGTTTGTGATTGAGTCGGGTCGCGAATAGATCTACCTGGAGACCTGGAACCAACCTGAGTATCCACCGGAAGGAGCGCATGTCCAGGGACCACTCCGATTCCAGTGGGCTCGTCCTGGATAATGAGTCTGCTATTACATTCTGGACTCCTGCTAGGTGAGTTGCTGACAGGAACCAGTCTTTGTCGGCTGCCAAGGCGAAGATAGTGACCAGGATCTGATTCAGGTTGGGTGATTTGGACCCCCCCCTGTTGAGGCAGTGGACTACGGCCGTGCTGTCTGAGACTACTCTGATGTGGGTCGACCTCGGAGGAGAGATTCTCTTCAGGGTCAAGAACACCGCCATGGCTTCGAGAACATTGATATGGAACTGTCTCATGGCGGGTGACCAAGAGCCCTGAAACATCTGATGTTGGGAGTAACCCCCCCCCCCCATCCACTCAGAGACGCGTCGGTATGAATTGTCACTTGTGGAGAGGGGAACTGTAGAGGAACCGATTTGGAGAGGTTCCTCCGTTCGGACCATGGTTGTAGTCTCATTTTCAAGAAAGAGGGGATCTTCGAGGTCTTGTCTCTTAAAGGTATTGTCGCTCTCTTTCTCCAAACTCGATTGATGTCTTTGAGTTTGGCTTTTAATAGGAGATCGGTCAGTGAGGCAAATTGGAGAAGGCCGAGGATTCGTTCTAAAGCTCTTCTGGACACCTGTTTGTGTTTGAGAAAGTTCCTGACCTTGGAAGCTATCTCCCTTACCTTCTTGGGAGGAATGGAGAGCTTGTGCTTTGAGAGGTCCCAACGGATGCCTAACCATTCGAAGTGGCTTGATGGTTGTAGGCGGGACTTCCGGAGGTTGACTTGGAAGCCCAGTTTGGCGAGAAAATGGAGTACCTTCGATGTAGCTCTGTTGCATTCCTGGTGCGACTGGGCCCGAATGAGCCAATCGTCCAGATAGGCGACGATCTGTATCCCTTGGTGTCTGAGTTGCTCGAGCACCGTCTCCTCCAGTTTTGTGAATATCCTGGGGACAATGCTGAGACCGAAGGGCATGACTTTGAATGCAAAGGCTCTCTTGCCGAGACGGAAGCCTAGGTAAGGAGAGAAGTTTCGAGCTACTGGGACATGATAATAGGCGTCGGTAAGATCGATAGAGGTGGTGACGGCCCCACGGGGAAGTAAGGTCCGTACCTGAGTGATAGTCAGCATACGGAACTTGTCGCAAAGGATGTAAGAGTTGAGCTTCGACAAGTCCAGAACTACCCTCAACGCCTACGAGTCTTTCTTCGGGACTGTAAACAGGCGGCCTTGGAATTTCAGGGATCGAACCCGTTTGATTGCTTTCTTCTTGAGTAACTCTGCGGTGTACTCTTCCAGGATGGGAGTGGGTCTCTGGAAGAAGGTCACTGGTGGAGGAGGGGATCCCTGTGACCATTTCCAACCCAAGCCCCTGGATATTATGCTGTGAGCCCATGGACTGAAGGTCCAATGGTCCCGGAAGTGATAAAGTCTCCCTCCTACCGGCATCACATCATTGGGAGGGAGTGAACTTAGGGCCCCTCCCTCCACGGGAACCCCTTGCTCTAGGCCCGCCGCATTGGCGGAACTGTCCTCTACCTCTGAAACTCCCTCTTTGGTATCCACGAAAGGAACCGGAGGATTCGTAGGCAGGGTTGTATGCAGGAGAGGACATCCAAGAGGGGTTGGGCTGTGTACCAGGGGGAGCAGCGAGGTAGACTACCTGCTGAGGAGGCGCCTGTTGTCGAGAAGTCGAGGCAGCGGAAGACTGTGGGGACGAGGTACCCCGGGCAGACTTGTAAGGACTAAACCTCTACTTCTTCTTGAAGAACGTGTGTCTCTGGGGTTCGAACCTCTTTTTGGCTGAGAGACCCCACCTTACCTGCAAATTCTGGTTTGCCCTCGCCGCGTCCTGAAGAACCTTATCCACCTCAGTCTGAGGGAAGAGGGTCTTACCCCAGCAGGAGGAGGCTATCAGCCTGTTCGGCTCATGCCTGATGGAGGCCTCAGACAGAACGAACTTCCTGCAACTAACCCGAGCTGACCAGAAGTCATGGAGGTCTATTTGGTAGGACAGCAGCTGGTTCTTTGTGGCGACTCTGAACAGCGTTTCCTCTGGGTAAAGAGATGCTAGGGACTCCATGGAGGTGATGGATTGGAGGGACCTAGCTAGTCTAGTACGGGTCTCGAACTCAGTTTTGAGAAGACTCTCTATTAATCTGAGAAGCTTCTCAGAGAAAAGAGTAGAGGCACAGTCCGGGTCTAGCTTCCCCACCGTGAAGGTAGAAGCCGCAGCATCCCAGGTTGCAGAGGTACCCGGAATAAGCAAAGAGGTGGGGTCCGTCTCTTTGAGAGCCGGCATGGAAGAGCCTTCCTTGATGGCCTGTATAGTCAGCTCTGTGACTTTGTCTATGAGCGGCAAAGAGATGGAGGCCGCTGTCGTAAAAATAGTGTAGGCACCTTTGTGTGGGGTGAGCTTGGAGTTAATACACCCCCACTCTGATAGTGTTCTGGCCCAGATAGCCTGGGCCTGCTCTTTTGGAAATATCACCGTTTCCTTCGGTACCTTGTCCATACGGACCGATGCATGTTCCTTTAAACGTACAAAACCATTGAACGGGAATGCTAGGCCCGGGGGATAGAACTCCAGGTCCTCTAGAGGGCGGGTGCCTATGCCCTCCAGAGTTAGGGAACCATCTAAGAATGGGGCATGCAAGGCAAACCGCCAAGGATTGTTTTTAATGAAGGGCGGCAGCTTCGATGCGTCTGGAGCAGAAGGGGGAGGAAACTGAGTTCCGGCGCGGATCAGAGTAGCCATCATATCCTTAATCTCTGTTATCGCCCCAGAGGGATGTTGAACTTGATCTCTGACCAAATCTCTGACCAGTTCGATGGGGACGAGATCGCCCCAGGGTATCTGAAAGCCACCCGTTGGTTTTGTCTTGGATTTGGTAAACTTAGACTTCTTAGGAGTAGTGGTTTTACGAGGAGCAATATGAATATCAGGAGCTGTCGAGGGTCCGGGGACCGGTGACGTTGATACTGGCAAAGCTGAAGTCTTATAGGTTCGAAGTGGCTTCACCTTGTGTCGTACGGAGGCAGAGGGATCCCGAGGAGAAGCCTTACAGTTATCAAAACCTAGAAAGGAAGAGGTAGGAGAGGGAGTAGGAGAGAAAAGGGTTTCCACCAACTCGGCACCACTTACCTGCTTGTCCCTGGGTTCTACGTCTATATCCAGATCTGCCACGTCCAGCGGTACGAGGGGTTTATCCTCCGCGGAAAATTTGGCCCTGACTTCTTCAATTAAGGGGGCAGCAAGGTCAGGGGAGACTGCAGCAGTAGTCGAGCCTGGGAAGAGGCGGGAGGCCACGTCTCCATCGAGGAGATAGGGTGCGCCAGACGGGGCATTCCTGCCGAAGCCCGACACCCACGGACGAAGAGTAGCCCTTGCTGAACGAAGAGAGACATCATCGGCCTGTAAGATTTGCAGTGATTAGTGATGCAGGAGGGGGTTTGCTCTCCAAAATATACTGTGTATATCATATTCATGTCTAAATTAGTGTCTGCCAACGAGAAATAAGGAACAAAGGGAAAACCCACTTACATCATCGTTCAGTAGAATTGACGACAGCTCGTAACAGAGCGAGCACAAATCCGGGAACCAGACCATGTATTGTGCCTGGCCCGGTTCCTGGATAAAGGGGATGGAGCAGTGCGCATGAGACCGACAGAGGTCATGCCCAACGGGGTCGTTGAACGAGGCAGGGCATCCTTCGGCAGTACAACGGACCTTCTGTAAAAGAAAGGAGACATGAGTCTGGTGTTTCTTGAAACTCTGATAAGGGGATAAAAAACCCTATTATTCTAGAGTTCCGGCACTCACTGAATTCCCTAAGCACCAATATTGCATCTAACTAATAACCAAATATTACTTTTAAGATGATACCGCCCCATACCATTGTTGGCACTTTAATATTCAATTGTTTGTATATTTGTAATTTACCTAATGTCTGTTAATGACATAAGGATAAATAACTTGAAGCAATCTGCCGACCTCCGAAGGTCGGGGAAGCAGTGACATGCCCTTAGAATAAATATAAACACCAGCCTTAGCTAAAGGCAAGGCAAATATAAGTGTGAAGTGTATGGGCGACCTCCGGTGAAGCCGGAGAGTAATGAGATGTCCTGAATAATACAGCCTTAGCCAAAGGCAAGGCAAATAAGTGTGAAGTGTATGGGCGACCTCCGGTGACGCCGGAGGATAATGAGATGCCCTGAATAATTCAATTGTGGCTAATAATTCAATTGTGAAAGATATAAAAGCCAAGCCGCAGCTAAAGGCTAAGGCTTAGATCATAGCAAAGCGTATTTACGATCTCCGGTGAGGCCGGAGGGAGAAGAAAGGTCCTGAATAATTATTGTGAATAAAAACACAATTGTAATAACAATGGCTATTGTGGATATGGCCGTGGCCTGAGACCGCAGTAAGGGCCACCGGAGGGTCGTATCTAAACAATATGAAGCCCGTCCCATGTAGTAAACAATATAAAAAATATAACAATAGAACGAAAGTCATTGAGAATCCCTCATGCCAGAGTAGAACTCAAGGTGGAGTGGAAAACTTTCATAACTACTCCCGAGCCGTAACGGGGAGAGGACGAAACACGGACCTAAAATAACGCTAACAATTGAAAAGTAACCAAAAATAAATAACTCGTAAGTTATCATACACCCAGAGGGGGAGAGGTGAGGGAGGGAGAACCCGTTGAACGCACAAAACGGAAAACGGGAAATCCGCTCACCCACCGGAGCTAAGAAAGAAAACGAGAGAAAGGGGTAACTCGTGCCTGCGAAAAGAAAACGGGGACCCCAAGCTCTCGCTCTCTTGGACACAATATCAGGACTAAAAATCACACAACACTATTATAAACGTATAAAATAAAAATGTACATCAAGATAAGACTACGAACGAAGAATAGCATCTGCTAAAACTTAAAATAAATAGCACAGCCGAGTGACAAACACTAAACAATAACAAAGCTAGACAGCTATCTTGTTCGTAGGCTGGACTTGCTAGCAAAAAGTACCATGAGCATAAAAACACAAAAATAATAACGGTTCTAAAGGCATAAGGCCAGGGACTTAACCAAGAACCTAAGTGACAGAGTACTAAACGGGCAGACAAAGATGAATTCCCAAACAAGTGAACAAACAATGGCCGCCGTGAAGGGCCAGACGGGAATAATAAAACAAACTATACTGGATATAAAACAAAAGCCCGGTACTATAAAAAGCTGTCAAAACAAACTATGGTACTTAACATTGGAATGTGTGAAGATGGAGCTTCGGACATGACGAAATAAATCCATGAATGTTAAAAAAGGCCGAGAGCACCACAAAAAAATTCCACACTATCTAGTCCAAAAAGAAGGATGTAGTTCAGATGGCGCTCGCGTCGTGGCGTGGGTGGTGTGGCGCTGGTGGTTGGCTAGGGCCTTTGTATCGGCCCATCCCTTTGACGAAGGAATTAACTAAATGGAAGACAACCTGTGAATAGTGGATTTCACGCGCCTTTGCTTTATACACGACACCCAAAAGGTGCTCGCGCGAGGGTTGTAACCTCAGCATTCCATGCTTTTATCTTTCTCTGGTATAATTGGAAGGTTTTATCAGAAAAGATATATAAGAAGGACTCTTTTCACCGGCCGCCACAGGTCGACCCAGAAATATATTGATTAGCGTCCAAAGACTTAAAAGAATGAAATTTTTTCATATGACAGGTATAATGTTATTTCCTTATTCATGGTAGATAGATATGTGAAAAGTGCAAATAATATCGAACCATACAAATAGCCCATATGTAATGATTTATAAGCAAAAACATATGTATATATTCAAACTGAACTGATAAATACATAACTAATAAGAATTTTATGTTATCATTTAATATTGCATAAGTACTAAAACGTCATTATATAATATAGCACAATTATCGACACCAAATCAAACTTAATCAATTTTTAAAATCCTGAGAAGTGACTGGAAAAGGTATTCAGAAGCCCAGGGAGTTGCCTACTTTATGAGATATTTTATCTTTGCCAGCTTCAATAGCTATAGTTATAAAATTTTTAAAGTAATTTGTGCTTTTCCTATATATACAAGCCTGACTCATTCAAAATAGGGATATGTCTTCAGTGGAGCTGGATCAGCCATTAAACCATCAACAAGGTAGTTGGTAATGACAGGTGGTGCAACGAAGAAGCCCAGCCCACCTGCCTGTCAAAGAATAGCAACTTTTGTCATTAGTCCTAGGTCTGAGATGGGTGGTTGAAGTGGGAAATATAATGTAAAGGACTCAGCTTTGTATAGCTTGGTAAAATACAAATTAATTATAAAATTTGATATTAGTTTCTGCACATTTGCTATACCAACATTTTGTCCTTTAAAATGGGTAAAATAACTTACTGATACAAGGAGATCCCCTAGAACCAAAGCATAAAGTTTCTTTTCTTACCTGGGCATGTCATCCTTAATGGTACCATACAAGAGTGAGGAGGGTGACTCCAATAACCTTCTAACAGCTAAATACTGGAATGCAGAGGCCGTTAAGGTTTTGGCCAGTACTAGCTTAAAAAAAAAGCTAGTAAAAGAACAAAGAAAACCTCTCCTTACAGTGAGATAGCGCTGGCAGTGTCAAACCCATAGAATGGAGTAGTTACTTCTTGGCAGTCATAGTCTGCAAGAAAAGGGTCTGTTGCGTAACTCATAAGCATCAACAGTCCAATCGGCTTGTAACGGTTACAGGTGCTGCATCCCCTGAGAGGGAAGAGGGAAAAAGAAAAGTAAAAGAGCCAGTCATTCTGCCTCTCCTTGGGACTTACGAGAGAGATATGCACTAAGTTCTGTGAGGGAGCTAGGAGTGTTACACAACTACTGAGCAGTCACTTTAGGACAAAAGGAGAGGGGTTAAAAAAGTCCATGGGCAACTTCTATATATAGAAACAAAGGTGGTCTGACATCTTCCAACCCAACTTTCAGCTCCAAGTTAATCAATAAGTAAACTGAAAGGCTACTGACAGAGCTAAGCTTGCGAGTTCTTCCTTGAGATAATAAAGGTACACACTGACCGAAGTTGCTATTGTAATCAAGCAGCCCAAAAAAGCAAGAAGGAACAATGTCTGGACACATCATTCGTTTTGCTGCTCAGGGTAATGAGAAGACTGTGAAGCTTGCATCTAAGGTGTTAAGTCTTCCTCAAGTGTCCTAATGTGACACCAGGTATACGTATTCATATCAATTTACGTGGAGAGATAGGATTGGCCAAGTCCCAAACCTTTGTTCGAGATCAACTGGTGCTGTCCCTACCTCTAAAATGTTTGACATAGGGAGGAGAAAGAAACTCTAAATACTCTCTCTCTGATACAGAGAAGAGAGACAGTTTGAGAGAAAGATTCCTATGATGCCCTCATCTGGTTAGCAGTAGCAAATGTACCAGTTCCCTGAGGATAAGGACCATATCACACTAAGACCTAAGTTCTAGGATAGGTAAGACTTTGAAGCTCCCTTCAAACATGGATAATTCCCCTGAAGAGGAAGGATCCACACAATACCGAGGATCCACTTCTTCGCCAATAATCTTGCTGAAACAGAGAATAGACACACTCTTGAGGGAAAGACTCATTGATGCTTTCCTAAGGTTAGTATGAGGCACATGCACCCGTAACTTGTGGATATGGACTATCCACTGGGACATATGTCCAAGGGTAGGCAAGAGTGCTCAAACCTCCCATCTAGCATGAAGCATTCCCCCAGGAGCTTCTTCGACAAAGGCAAGTGAGGAAGTCTGTGATTGGTTGAAAAGCGCTCTAACTGGAGACAGAGGTGGACGAAAAAGTTCCACTCTACCTGGATGGTGCAGGTACTAGATCCCTACAAAGACCCAAAGAACTTTTCTGAGTGTCCTCCTGACAGACTACTACTGCTTCTTCCTTCTGAGAAGTGTCTGAAAAAGAGAATAGGAGCAGGAAGGAAGAGTTGGTAAATGGAAGAAAGTAGAGGGGGCAAAGTTACTCTTCCTCACTTGCTAACAGTTATTCCTAGCTACCATGATTGGTTTAGCAGTTTCCACAGATCATGAACAGGCGAACTACTGCTCTGAGTTGGCTGATAAGAGTACAAGGAAAAATACCCAGTAGAATAGCATTCCTATGAGCTCAGATTCCTTAATGATAATCCTCAGATTGTTAAAAGAGCAAAGAGTAATCTCTATCTCGTCATGAAGACTCCGAAGAAGTCATTCCAAGCGACCAAAACCTAACACTCAGGTGGACACTACTGAGAACACCTGAGGAACAAGAGGTACTCTTGGAATGACTGAAGCCCTACATGCACTACAATTTCCCAAAGTCAATCAAAGCATGAAGTCTTCCTCTCTAGAGGCCGAGTATCGGTCAAAAGTTCCAACTGAACGTGACCTGACAAGTACCAGTTTGGTCAAGAGAGCAAACTTGGATGGTAGGTATGTATCACATTTGAGTAGAAGAAGGGTGGAATAAACATCGAACGTACCTCTGCGCCTCTTCCCCTAATTCTTCTTCCTCCTACCACCCATAGTAGACTGAGCCTGGGATGGACAAGATTGGGTGGAACAGGGTCTACAACCTTAGAGAATATAAAACTGCTGGCAATCATTACTGGGATTTAGAGAAACCAGGGACCTCCTTTAAAACCTGACCTAAGGGCATGGCTGAAATCTGCTTTGAAAGATCAGCAAGGGATACTCAATCGTGGTTGAAGTACTGTATTGATACACAACATCCCTTTCACCTCTACCTGAATATCTCTCTTGAGAGGAAAATGAAGAGTCTAGCACCTTTTCAATACTTGAAGTGACTATGGTCTATGCCTAAAAGGTGCTACCATGATAGCTGGTTGATAGTACCCCAACCAAAGCCTGTGTGTTCGTCAACTCGCTCTGGGAATTGTTTCCTCTTCCTAAAATACAAACACTCAAATCAGAAAGGATCTGAAAACTTATAATTCGGGGGCAGCTGATGAATTGGGCCCTGAAAGATCTTATTCCAAGTCTGGAAAACAAGCCCTAAAGCCAGAGAAAGAGCTGTACAGTGTATTCAGCTGGTGAATGGGTATGGTTGTGTGGTTGACCCAGCTAAGTGCTTGGAAACCCAGAGCGTGATTTAGTCACTGACTGGGTTGTCATAGTCCACAGCGAGCAAGACTGGTACCAAGCAGTGGTATTCCCTCTTTCGTAGGTACCTAAGTACCTTGTGAAAGAAGAGAGACCAAACCAGTCCTGTACTCCATCATTCAGGTAAACAGTGAGGGGGAGCACTCAAGCTCCTCAATTTCTTGGCCTCTGCCCATTTTGGCTGATGCTCCATGGGCCGTTGTTCCCATATGATCAACTGTGACACAGGAACGACTGGCTGTGGCACCAGTGATTGGCCGTCGGCATACAACCGATATGGATGGCCGGTACAATTGCGGGGGAAGCTGTACTGGACCCACAGCCTGATGCCCTGATCTGCACTATCTGGTACCAAGTGGGAACCATCTCCTTTTTCAATAGAGAGGAGATCTCAATCAAAATCCAACGGGACTTCTTACAACTGGCCTTTTTGGAATTCTTTAAGTTCTCTTTCTTCAAAGAATTGTTAGAATCAGAGTGGGAAAAGGAAGAGGAGGGGGACAGCATCACACGACAGTGTATTCTTACCCTCTATCATCGCGTAGTTGGTGTTTGGTCAAGGACACACCACCTAGCATCGTACAAACAGCAGTCAATGTTACACCATTCTCACCTTGATGACCAACCCCAATGGTACCAGTCTAAGTGAAAACTAGGTAGCATTTTGAGTGATCAGCATTATCTGTTACACAAAGCTAAGTTGGCTGCACTCCATAATGGTATGAAGAGTAGCTTAAATGATACCCATATCGGCCAACCGTATGGTGTTGGAGATCAATCTGAGATAGGACCTTTCATCTGCAACTGGTAAAAATAGTGATGGCTTTCACACTAGCTTCACAATTGCTGACTGACTCCAAAGGTAACAGTTGATGAGCAGCTTGGTTTTGGCACAAGGAGGTGGAGTGAATGATATCTTTTCTGGCCTACCATATGATGGTCCAGATAGAACAGTTCACTTGCACCTGATGAAACAGCAGTGGCTGTATCACCAGGCTCACGATAGCTAACTGACCATAAGAGTACCGATTGGCGGACGAGGCTCTCACCCTCCCCTGCCCTACTGTGCTGATGTTTGGTCTGAATAGGACTGCTCACACTCTCGAAGTGCTACAGGGGCAACTGTAACACAGGCTAATGTTGGCTTGACTGACCCTGAAAGTACAATACCACTTAGTTTGCGAGAATCATCACTCCCTCCTGAAGGAGTAGGGCATTTTTTGTATGTCCAAAAGAAATTTTATCCCTTCCCAAACAACCATCTTCTTTGTCTTCTTCTCAAAGAAAGAATGTCCGAAGAAGGGAATGGAAGGGGGAGAAGAGATTGGTAGAGGAGGAATAGAGAAAGTGAACTCTCCTTCACTGCGCTACAGAGGGATCACCATTTGGGGAACACTGTCGGTGCTAGGTGTGCCCGCCAAAAGAATAATTTTCACTATCAGGCACATGGGACTTCAAAGGTTTATATCCTTATAAGAACAAAATTAACTTAATCTTGTACTTACTTTTGGATATACTTCCACTTCCAAGCAAGAGCAAAAGAGTAATGTAGCTACCTTGTTAATGATTCAATGACCATTCCAGCACAGCTTAAGACACATCCATATTTTAAAGGACAAAAGGTTTCTATAATCCCAAGAACAAACATGATTATCACTTGATGTTAACCCAAACAATTGAAATCAAGATTCAATCCTCCATTCCACATTCTATAGTACTTATAGAAGTTCAGTTTCCTTATCCCAATTTAACCCAACCTTCAATCTGCCTCAGTTGAACTGGATTTTTTTTATGTGGTGTTATTTAAATAAATTGGGATAAATATTCATTTTGAAAATTTTGCAATAATAACAGGCCTAATTTACTGATTACTCTTACTATTTCTTTGAAAGCTTTTACTGGACATGTACAATATCATCACTGGAGAAATAAGACCAATAGGTCCCAAGTCTAGATTCTCGCAGTGCTTTTCTAATATGACAGGGAAGATTAAGGAAAGGTAACGTGACCCAGTTGGACAACTAGGTGGGAAGAAGCCAAATGAAAGATTTAAAGTAATAGGCCAAAAAAGTAGTGCAGCTGATGAATAAAAAGGACACTGCAAATAACCACTAGTTGTGTCTAAAGTGTGACATGCAAAACATATGGTATTCCCCAACTGAGTTACCCTACACGTTTGCCATTTACAGAATGCTGTAAATATTTGTTTTTCCTACTTCCTGTTACTTTATAATTAAAAGTAATATTTTTCACAACTGTGACTATCGGCCATTTGGGCAATACAGTTTAAATTTTAATCTCTTGCTGTTAAAATGAATGAAGATTCAGGGTACTGAACTTATTCCTTGGTATAAGCATATATTATATATAACTTGCAAAAATATTTCTGGTAATGGGTTGAGCTTTAGATCTCAACAGTGAGAGCATAAAAGCATGAAATTATTGATTGAATTATAATTACAGCTAACTGCAAGAAAGAAGCAAGACACATTTCTTGTCATAGCAAGGGAAACTTTACTTTACAACAGACATACTTCAGATTTGTGAAAATTATGTTAATTACTGTACAGCAAATATAATTGAATGCTCATAGTGTAATTATGTATAAATGAATTGTCTGTAGTATTATTTTACAAATGAATCAATTGACTGTACTGAATTATATTTTTTTTCTTCCTATATAGTACGATATCTACAGCTTTTGAAAATATAAAATGAAAGCATTGATGCAGTTAATCTCAATTACAAGAGGACAAGCAGATAAATTTTGCCTCTTTACAGAACACCAGGTCGTGTATTCCTAAAAACTAGGCCTGCTGTACTAAAGAAAAAGAGAAAAAGACATACTTAGAGCACAAAAAATTCCCCCAAACTCATCATTAAGAAAAATTTTATGCTTCCTTACATAATTTGGCAATTAACATCCATATGCAGTCAGTCTCTATTCTTATTACATTCAAATACAAAAAAAAATATTTTTACTATTTTCAGATCCCATCAACTATTTCAGGTAAATTATTCATCATGTCAAAAACGTAACATCTGTATATTCTGTAGTGAATAAAATATCTAGGTTGTCCAGGTGTAGGGACAGTTTTCCTTCAGTTTGTTTATCTCCAAGGATATTTATACTTTCCTAAATTCCTTCTGTATGCTTTAATCATGATGTTTTTTCTATATTTTGGAGCAAACATGAATAATGGTGAAAAGCTCTACTACTTTGTTCATGATTTTTTTCTGCATGGAATATTGGTTTATTTAGTAGTTTGAATCATGGTTTTTTCCTTTGAATAAAATCTTAAAAGGCATGATAGCCAGATACTCGATTTCAATATTCTTACAAAGATGTCTGGCATATATGTAATAGCCCTCTACTCGATCCTGCAGGAATAAGCAAATATGCTACTGCAGTCATTACCTAGGACTCTGACCTAAATAACAATTAAGCAAAGTTTCAGATTGAGACATATTCAAAGCCTATTGGGTGAGATATACCCAGGGCTCCTGATTGCACATCCATAGTGAGACTTTTCTTTTGCATAACAGATAAACAGACAAAACATGGGTAACATTGAGGACTCAAATATTGCCACAATTTATATATGATTTATGAGTATGTATAATTTTATATTTTTTATAATACATTAATACACACAGACTTTTTATGACTAGTTAGGCCTCCACGTTATTCAGCTAAATTTTCTTTTTCTTTGCAAGATACCAATGTATTAAAGCTTAGTTTGATAGAATAACATTTGCATACATGAATTTTTTGTTCTATATCATTACATAGCATATTTTAACAATTGAATTCTATTTAGTCTAAAAATTATTACCAGAAATAATTAAATTTTGTTTAGTCTAAAATCTTTACCAGAAATACAATATTGAAAATAAGGAGTACCAAACTAAAAGAGAGCAAAATTGCAAATATATTTACAGCAATTCTGTTGATGCAGTATAAATGATAAAAATGCTTCAGTTTTCTATTGATATAATGTTGTGCATCAAAAGTGAGGTAATGTGATGTGAGAATTCATAGAAATTTACTCATTCCCTAACTTATTTGAAAATAGGCAGTAAATTTGCAATCTACTCCCTCAGTTCATTTTTGTACAAATGTATCACCTATCAATCCTTGTAAAAGTCTATTTTGCATAACCAAGATTAATTATAGAGCACATGATTAAAAACAAATTCAAACAAATCTGATCACTGTAAATATAAAACCTAGAAGATAGTCAGCCAGATCTCTCGTTTTCATATTCCCTCTATAAAAATTGGCAAAACTCTCATTGCTTAATTTATTGATTTTCTTTTGTTCCACAGCTAAGCTTTGGAATTATCCTGTTTAAATAAAGCATAAAAGAATAGGCATAACAAATTCTTCATATTCTTTGTTTAGCCTGACTAATTTATGCAGTTTTAGATGATTCCAAAATGTGTTTAACTTAATTTTGTGCCAATGAAGGGAGTAATAAAGTTTCAGTTTACAAACTACTAATACATGTACAGGGTACTAAATATATTGGATACCTACTGTATTCGGAATTTTTGTAACTATTCCCACGAAATTTTATTTGATGGATGTGAGTACTTTATATTATTTTTTATTCAACAAAGCAACTGATGTAGGCCTAATAATTAATTTTCTCTTAGTAAAAGACTGGAAAGAAATGGAATTTTGATAGTAAAATACTTACCTGGTACTCGTCGTGCTTTTATCATCAAAGCCACCAGCTTCTAAACCTCTAACTAAAAAGCAAAGATTGCTCCCTCTCATATGATGTGAACTTGTCATTATAAATGGCGCCATAAGAAGATTATTAAACCATAAGCCTACTTATAACCAGTACCTCATATAACCTGAGTTGTCATGGACCTTAACATATTCTAATTTCTTGACATCACTAAAAGTGGGGAGTAAGGAGGGAAATAGATGACTAGCGTGTAAGTATTGAAATAAATTCTATCAAAACTCAGTTTATTTCAATGAATCTTATCTGGTAGCCATCATTCTGATTACCACATTTCATTAGGGGTGGGTATGTGATGGAGAGAAATATAATGTAACTAATTTCAAAATTAAATCACTCAAATCAACTTGATACATCCTACATCCTATCTTATACAATGTATCAGAATTCCACATTTCCTTTGATTATGGAATGTTTAATATTTACCTTTGTTATACCTTCCATGAAATTTCCTTTAGTATAGTATCAAATCTCCCTCCTAAACCATCATGTAGCTTTCACAAACAATAAGAGAAAAAACTATACGTATACAGTAATAACCATATCAAGTATAAATTACTTAAATATTAAAGACATTATTATTTGCCTAGAATCCAAAGTTAAACTTAGGTCTATTCAAATACTGTAGTTTTAGAAAATAGATTTGGTAGTCCACTAACCTGTATCCACACCAAAAATCATGTCATATACAGGGTAATCAAAGCATCTGATCCAGAGCTGGAAGTTAAGGCATGGATAATGTATCTGAACTCCTGATCTGTTCTTCTATTCTCTGTTGCCCAGAAAAATATCAAATGATATTTTTTTGGCAAATTAATAGTAGCAGCCACACCCTCAAAATCATGAGCCATATAATTCTAAGCCCCACATTCTGAGGAAAGAGGGTAATACACTACAATATTAATCAGGGTTAGTAAAGATTGATCCTGCTTATTTGGTTGACCAATGGTAACTGAAGGAACTGGAACCCTTTCATCAAGAACATTTTCAGATTTACTTGACTGGTATCCGAATCCATTCTTAGTTTTGACATTGACTTGTATCTAATAGTTGAAATACAGTTCCATATCATAAAATAAAACCAATGATATTTAACTGTACTGTATACCTAAACTGGAATTGTTTGCTTGAAACCTCTCATGAACTGAATAAACTGAAGGGAACATGACATTGTCTTTGGTCTGCATAACTGTAAGAAATTCTTTTGATGCTCAAAAGATGAACGTGAGAACTCCCTTTTCCATGGATAACATGGCTTACTGTCTCCATTATGGAATCTTACTCATGTGCTGGGTTTTGGTGTCTTATTTTCACCCAGTATTGATTGAGCATGTGTAGAATTTAATAAAAGTAATATTGATAGCCGACTGCTTGTTACTGAGCATGTAGTCAAAGGAACTAGGTAATGCTTCTGCTGTCCTGATCTCTTTTTCTTAGTCTTTAACATTAATTCACTAAAACTTGTAAAATTCAACTAAATTAATTATCAACAGTTAAGCACTTGGTCCACAAACAGTAGTCAAAGAGACTGGGTAATGCCTTTGCTGTCCTGACCTGTTATATCTCTAGTTCCAATTATATTAGACCCAAGTCTGAATCCAATCTTAGCTTTGCCATTGTTAAACATTCTTTAATTTGCATAATGAGCCTGAAATTCTAAAGGCCCCAATATTCATAATTAAAGAGGTGTCTTCCAACCATCAGATTTGATAACAGTTCTTATAACTGCCTACATAGACCTGAATATCCATTAACTTTATATAAAACCGGCTAAACTTATCGTGGGGAGAACTGAATCAATTATTTTGTTTTCAGTAGCCTCTATAGACAAATCTGCTTATCTGAGCAATCATAAACATTAGATTTACAAAATCAGGAACTGGGTCTTACTCATTGCCCTACATTATTCACTCTGTGAAGGCCAAATGGGTAGAGCTTCCTCTTACCACCTGCCACTTTCTTGTACAGTATTACCAAGTTGACCTATTCTACTTCTGGCATATGTCTGCAGAAAATAATTGGCAAATGTCCATATCTAATACCAGCTAAAGGTATAACTTTACACTTTTGTTCAAATTTTACTACAAAATGTTATTTTCATTAGTAAAATAAATTTTTGAATATACTTACCCGATGATCATGTAGCTGTCAACTCCGTTGCCCGACAGAAATCTAAGGTCGGGATACGCCAGCGATCGCTATACAGGTGGGGGTGTACACAACAGCGCCATCTGTGAGCAGGTACTCAAGTACTTCTTGTCAACAAGAACTCAATTTTCTCCTCGGTCCACTGGTTCTCTATGGGGAGGAAGGGTGGGTCCTTAAATTCATGATCATCGGGTAAGTATATTCAAAAATTTATTTTACTAATGAAAATAACATTTTTCAATATTAATCTTACCCGATGATCATGTAGCTGATTCACACCCAGGGTGGTGGGTGGAGACCAGCATACATGTTAACAATAGAAGCTAAGTATCCCGTATTTCATTTTATCAGTTATTCAAAATAACAAATATAAAATAAATAAGTACCTGGTAAGGAAGTCGACTTGAACTATTACTCTGCCTTTTTTAAGTACGTCTTCCTTACTGAGCCTAGCGGTCCTCTTAGGATGCTGAACGACTCCTAGGTGCCGAAGTATGAAGGGCTGCAACCCATACTAAAGGACCTCATCACAACCTCTAATCTAGGCGCTTCTCAAGAAAGAATTTGACCACCCGCCAAATCAACCAGGATGCGGAAGACTTCTTAGCCTTCCGTACAACCCAAAAACAACAATAAAAAGTATTTCAAGAGAAAGATTAAAAAAGGTTATGGGATTATGGGAATGTAGTGGCTGAGCCCTCACCTACTACTGCACTCGCTGCTACGAATGGTCCCAGGGTGTAGCAGTTCTCGTAAAGAGACTGGACATCTTTGAGATAGAATGATGCGAACACTGACTTGCTTCTCCAATAGGTTGCATCCATAACACTCTGCAGAGAATGGTTCTGTTTGAAGGCCACTGAAGTAGCGACAGCTCTTACTTCATGCGTCCTTACCTTCAGCAAAGCAAGGTCTTCTTCCTTCAGATGAGAATGTGCCTCTCTAATCAGAAGCCTGATGTAGTAAGAAACTGCGTTCTTAGACATCGGTAGAGCAGGTTTCTTGATAGAACACCATAACGCTTCTGATTGTCCTCGTAATGGCTTTGTCCGTCTTAAATAGTACTTAAGAGCTCTTACTGGGCAAAGTACTCTCTCTAGTTCGTTCCCCACCAAGTTGGACAGGCTTGGGATCTCGAACGACTTGGGCCAAGGACGGGAAGGAAGCTCGTTTTTAGCCAAAAAACCGAGCTGCAAGGAACATGTAGCCGTTTCAGATGTAAAACCTATGTTCCTGCTGAAGGCGTGGATCTCACTGACTCTTTTAGCTGTTGCTAAGCAAACGAGGAAAAGAGTCTTTAATGTGAGATCCTTAAAAGAGGCTGATTGAAGCGGTTCGAATCTTGATGACATCAGGAACCTTAAAACCACGTCTAGGTTCCAGCCTGGAGTGGACAACCGACGTTCCTTTGAGGTCTCAAAAGACCTAAGGAGGTCCTGTAGATCTTTGTTGGTGGAAAGATCCAAGCCTCTGTGGCGGAAGACCGCTGCCAACATACTCCTGTAACCCTTGATCGTAGGAGCTGAGAGGGATCTTACATTCCTGAGATGTAACAGAAAGTCAGCAATCTGTGTTACAGAGGTACTGGTTGAGGAAACTGCATTCGCCTTGCACCAGCTTCGGAAGACTTCCCATTTTGACTGATAGACTCTGAGAGTGGATGTCCTCCTTGCTCTGGCAATCGCTCTGGCTGCCTCCTTCGAAAAGCCTCTAGCTCTTGAGAGTCTTTCGATAGTCTGAAGGCAGTCAGACGAAGAGCGTGGAGGCTTGGGTGTACCTTCTTTACGTGAGGCTGACGCAGAAGGTCCACTCTTAGAGGAAGAGTCCTGGGAACGTCCACTAGCCATTGCAGTACCTCGGTGAACCATTCTCTCGCAGGCCAGAGGGGAGCAACCAACGTCAACCGTGTCCCTTCGTGGGAAGCGAACTTTTGAAGTACCCTGTTGACAATCTTGAACGGAGGGAACGCATACAGGTCTAGATGGGACCAATCCAGCAGAAAGGCATCCACGTGAACTGCTGCTGGGTCTGGAATCGGAGAACAATACATTGGGAGCCTCTTGGTCATCGAGGTAGCGAATAGATCTATGGTGGGCTGACCCCACAGGGCCCATAGTCTGCTGCACACATTCTTGTGAAGGGTCCACTCTGTGGGGATGACCTGACCCTTCCGGCTGAGGCGATCTGCCATGACATTCATGTCGCCCTGAATGAACCTCGTTACCAGCGAAAGCTTTCGATCTCTTGACCAAATGAGGAGGTCCCTTGCGATCTCGAACAACTTCCTCGAATGAGTCCCTCCTTGCTTGGAGATGTAAGCCAAGGCTGTGGTGTTGTCGGAGTTCACCTCCACCACCTTGCTTAGCTGGAGGGACTTGAAGTTTATCAAGGCCAGATGAACTGCCAAAAGCTCCTTGCAATTGATGTGAAGTGTCCTTTGCTCCTGATTCCACGTGCCCGAGCATTCCTGTCCGTCCAGTGTCGCACCCCAGCCCGTGTCCGATGCGTCCGAGAAGAGACGGTGGTCGGGGGTCTGAACAGCCAATGGTAGACCTTCCTTGAGAAGAATGCTGTTCTTCCACCACGTCAGTGTAGACCTCATCTCTTCGGAAACAGGCACTGAGACCGCCTCTAGCGTCATGTCCTTTCTCCAGTGAGCAGCTAGATGATACTGAAGGGGGCGGAGGTGGAGTCTCCCTAACTCGATGAACTGGGCCAGCGATGAAAGTGTCCCTGTTAGACTCATCCACTGCCTGACTGAACATCGGTTCCTTCTCAGCATGCTCTGGATGCATTCTAGGGCTTGATTGATCCTTGGGGCCGACGGAAAAGCCCGAAAAGCTCGACTCTGAATCTCCATACCTAGATAGACAATGGTCTGGGATGGGACGAGTTGGGACTTCTCTATATTGACCAGGAGGCCCAATTCCTTGGTCAGATCCAAAGTCCATCTGAGATTCTCCAGACAGCGACGACTTGACGGAGCTCTTAAAAGCCAGTCGTCCAAATAGAGGGAGGCTCTGATGTCTGCCAAGTGAAGGAATTTGGCAATATTCCTCATCAGTCTGGTAAACACAAGAGGTGCCGTGCTTAGGCCAAAGCACAGGGCTTGGAATTGGTACACGACCTTTCCAAAGACGAACCTTAGGAAAGGTTGGGAGTCTGGATGGATGGGGACGTGAAAGTACGCGTCTTTCAGGTCTAACGAGACCATCCAGTCCTCCTTCCTGACCGCTGCTAGGACCGACTTCGTCGTCTCCATCGTGAACGTCTGCTTGGTGACAAAAGCATTGAGAGCACTGACGTCCAGCACCGGTCTCCAACCTCCTGTCTTCTTCGCTACCAGGAAGAGACGGTTGTAGAAGCCCGGGGATTGATGGTCCCGGACTATGACTACCGCTCCCTTTTGTAGCAAGAGCGACACCTCTTGTTGCAACGCTAGCCTCTTGTCCTTCTCCTTGTAGTTGGGAGAGAGGTTGATGGGAGATGTAGCTAGAGGGGGACTGCGGCAGAACGGAATTCTGTACCCCTCCTTTAGCCACTTCACAGACTGAGCGTCTGCACCTCTGCTCTCCCAAGCTCGCCAGAAGAACTTGAGCCTGGCTCCCACTGCTGTCTGGAGAGGAAGGCAGTCAGAACCTGCCTTTTGCGGACTTGGAACCCTTCTTGGATTTGCCACGGTACCTCCTCTGCTGGAGGTTCTGCCACGAAAGGGCGGGATGAACCTAGTAGCTGGAGTGTCTACTGCTGCAGGACGGAAAGGTCTAGGCACGGAAGGTAAAGCTTTAGCCTTACGTGCAGAAGAAGCCATCAGATCATGGGTATCCTTCTGGACCAGTGAGGCAGCCATCCCCTGAATCAGCTCCTCCGGAAACAGACACTTGGAGAGAGGCGCAAACAACAACTCCGACTTCTGGCAAGGAGTGATACCAGACGACAAGAAGGAGCAAAGATGTTCTCTCTTCTTAAGCACTCCAGACGTGTAAGAAGCCGCAAGTTCACCAGACCCATCCCGAATGGCTTTGTCCATGCAAGACATGATCAGCATGGCAGAGTCCTTATTCGAAGGGGAAGTCTTTCTGCTTAACGCTCCCAAACACCAATCGAGGAAGTTGAAGATCTCAAAAGCACGAAAGACCCCCTTCAACAGATGATCCATGTCAGAAAAGGACCAGCAAATCTTCGATCGTCTCATAGCCAGCCTGCGGGGAGAGTCAACCAGACTTGAAAAGTCGCCCTGGGCAGAGGCAGGAACCCCCAAGCCGGGTTGCTCTCCCGTGGCATACCAGACGCTAGATTTGGAAGCAAGCTTGGTAGGGGGAAAGATGAAAGCAGTCTTTCCCAGTTGCTTCTTGGTCTGCAACCACTCTCCCATAACCCTCAAAGCTCTCTTGGATGAGCGTGCGAGGACAAGCTTGGTGAAGGCAGGAGCAGCAGACTGCATGCCCAGAGCAAACTCGGAGGGAGGAGAGCGAGGGGTTGCAGACACAAACTGTTCAGGATACAAATCCCTGAACAAGGCAAGGACTTTACGAAAGTCTAAGGAGGGAGGTGTAGACTTGGGCTCTTCTAAGTCTGAGTGCGGTTCATCCACATGTGCATCTTCGTCATCCGAAACTCCATCATCCGAAAGCTGAGTAGGAAGTGGCAAAGGCAGAGCAGAAAGCTGAACGGCTGAATCCGGCAGCACAGGTGCATGTGTAGCTGTTGCGGATCCAACATCATGCCGCTGCTGGTCAGTCTGCGAGCTGGCAACAACAAAGGCAGAGTGCTGGTGCGTGGGAGGGACTGCCGTGGGTTGTGGAGCATGCCGTATGGGATGCGGAGCATGCCGCATGGGTTGCGGAGCATGCCGCATAGAGTCAGAACCCGGCAGCTCTACAGCACCTTCCCACTGCTGATGCGGTAGCTCACGCATGTCAACGGATGGTGCAGCAAGAACATGCGTCTGGCAGGGAGGACTGCGCATCGGTGGTGGAGCTCTCACAGGTGGAGTGTGGGAGCAGGCAGCCGCAGTATCTGCTGAGCGCACAACCGCAGCAGGTTGTAGGCTAACGGGGGCAGTGTCAACCTTCTCAGCATGATACTCTTGCATGAACGCAGCAAGCTGAGACTGCATAGTCTGCAGCATGGACCACTTAGGGTCTACCGTGGTTGGAGCAGCAACAGACGGAGCAGTAGCCTGTTGTGGAACCACTCTACCTCTCTTGGGAGGTGTGCAGTCTTCGGAAGACTGCGGCGAGTCCGAACTGACCCAGTAGCTACACCTGGGCCGTTGGACTTGCTCGGAAGGGACCTTACGCTTAAGAGGTCGTGAGACCTTGGTCCATCGTTTCCTCCTGGAAACTTCTTCCACAGACGAGGGATGATAGGGCTCATTCGTCTGTATGTGGATGGGACGATCTCTACGAGAAACGTCCGCAACCACTGAGGGTACATCCGTACGATGATCAAGGCCTGCCGAACCCTTTGGTCCTTCGACATTGCTTCTCCCCTGGGCTTGGGAGCTTGCAAGAGGTCCCGGACTAGGAGGACGACTGGCACGAACAGATGTACCCTCATGCGCAACACTGACACTGACACTTTTCACTTCACTTGCACTAACACTTCCCACTGCACTTTTCGCTTTCAGCTCTTTGACATCTGCCAAAAGCTGATTACGGTCATTAGCCAATGACTCCACTCTGTCACCGAGAGCCTGAATGGCACGCATCATATCCGCCATGGATGGCTGAGCACTAGTAGCAGGGTCGGGAGTCACCACTACAGGGGAAGGAAAAGGTTGAGGGGCATGGGGAGAGGAAAAATCCACAGAGCGAGAAGAACTCCTCCTGATTCTATCCTTCTCTAGCCTACGTACATTTTTAAGGAATTCGTTAAAATCGAATTCCGAAAGCCCAATGCATTCCTCACATCGATCTTCCAATTGACAGGATTTACCCCTACAATTGGAACAAACGGTGTGAGGATCTACGGAGGCCTTCGGAAGACGCCTAGTACAAGCCCTAACACTACACTGCCTGTACTTAGGGACTTGAGACTGGTCAGACATCTTGAATTGGAGAAATAGTCAAGGGGGGATTCCAAAATCTAGCAAAGTTCGTTAACAATTAATCCAAATTAAATCCAAAAGCTTGCTAAGCTAATGATAAAGCTTCCTGAATAGCGAAGGCTAAAATCTAGAGTGAATACATCACCAAAATCGTGAAAAACAACTCCAGAATCAACAGCGTATCCAAGTAGGTCTTGCCGGCGGCACGACAGAGGAAAAATTGAGTTCTTGTTGACAAGAAGTACTTGAGTACCTGCTCACAGATGGCGCTGTTGTGTACACCCCCACCTGTATAGCGATCGCTGGCGTATCCCGACCTTAGATTTCTGTCGGGCAACGGAGTTGACAGCTACATGATCATCGGGTAAGATTAATATTGAAAAACCAATATTTTCAAATATCAAATTAAGTGGAGCTGGAGAAGAGAGTTTGCAAGATTATATGAATTACTGGTTATAACTAGTCATATGGTTGACATTCCTCCCATGGTGTCATCTATCAAGATGCCCACACATTACAAGGGGGGAAGAGATAGAAGGAAAAATAAATTTTTTTTCACCTAGAGTTTGGAAAGCTGGTGGCTTCGATGATTAAAGCTACCTTAAAACATATGCAAAGTTAGTTAGTTATGGCACAATACTTTTCCCTAAGTATTTTCAATCAGTCGGAAGTAAGATTTAGAAATTCAAGTAAACTGGGAGAATAATGGATGAAAATATTCCCCCTCTATAATGTTCAATATTTAGCAAATATAAAAGCTGTGGTAAAGAATAAGAGATACCAAATCATTATCTCTGTACTGACCATTTTCAATGGTTAAAATTTATCATGACATCATTCCATCAAATGAAAATAAATTTTTCGCTTTCCTTGTGGTACAGGAATGATACCTTATAGTAGTTATATAACTGCAATCCTGCATTAACAGAAGTACTTAAAAATAACTAAAACTAAAAGTATATAACCAATTTCTAATAGTACCTTTTCCCCAGCAATTAAAGTTTGTTCCATTCAGTATATGCAAGCGTAGGATGCCTTTGGGTCTTCGGTCTCGAACTAAGAAGAGCATGCAGGTTAATAAAATAATAAGAAAAATGTAAACATCCTCATTAGGGGTGTATGGCAGCTCTTCTAAACACAAAAAGATGTCTTGTAGCTTCGAGAAAAATACACACAATTTAATGCAACCAAACAAGCTAATTACCAGCTGTGAATAAAAAAGGTTATATGATGGTGCAACAAGGACATACTTTGAGTCAAGTAGGTGAGATTTCCTAAAATCAAAAGTCTAAGTGATCAGGGGAATTATTACCTAATTAAAGAACTAAATAATGCAATAGTGTAGCGAAGTATGATAAAGAAAAATCTAACAAACTGCTTCAAAGTGAAATAAGCAAAGATGAGTCCTTAGGGATAAAATAGGACCTGCTTGCAAGAAAATTACTGTTTTCAAATGCTACTGATTCAGACAGAGAAGGAAAAAAATTCTTCCATTACTGATCTGTGGCAGGCAATTAAGTAAATTTCAGAACAAAAGTAAAACTAGCTCAAAGTTTTTAAAAGAGCAATTCACTGAATGCATATGTGTAAGAAACTAACATAAGCAAGTGGGACACACAATAATCAGGAAAAGTGTAAATGAAACATGAAACTACAGCAATTGAGAAAAAACAAACCAATTTTGAAAAAAAAATACTTCCAATATATCTAAAGGGGTTTAGTTGTTATTAAGGAACTGACATCATAAATTCTATCAAATGTAAACCGCACAATATATTCAAAAATATATACGAAGCTCGATCTTTTGACGTACGTATAAAAGAAAAAATTCTTTTTACCTTGAGGTAAGTATCAAAATACTAAATTTTAATATTAAATTATTTTTCTTTTTTATTTTGATGAATCTTACTTCCAGGTCACATTGCTGCCTATCACATTAACTAGGAGGTGGGCAAGTGGTCAAAGGATAACAAACAAAGTCAAATAAACACCAGGTATTTATCTACTATACAAGCCTTTGCTAAATAAACCTGTAAACCTTTAAAACCTTGGGTTGATAATGAAATGGGTTGGACTAGAGTGCCGTTTTAAGAGAAGACTGAACTTATGAAGCTCAATCATAATCCGAAGTAGATTACGCGGTAATAAGCAATAATGTTGGGTCCATGACTGGGAGAGGTAGAGAAGTGGCAGACTTGATGAGGGAAAAGAGAGTAGATGCTATGTGTGTGCAGGAAACACGATGGAAGGGAAATAAAGCTAAAGAGTTGGGTGATGGATATAAGCTATATCATAGCGGAGCAAATAAACAAGGTAGGAATGGAGTTGGCATAGTACTGTCTGGTGAGCTGAAGAATGCGGTGATAGAGGTGCATAGAAAGAATGACCGTATCATCAGATTGAAGATGTGTTGTGGAGGAGAGATTCTGAATATTATAAGTGCATATGCACCTCAAGTTGGTTGCACAGAAGAGGAGAAGGGAAATTTCTGGAGAGACATGGATGGAGTAATGCAAGAACTGGAAGAACAGGAGAGGGTCATAGTGGGGGCAGATTTGAAAGGCCACGTGGGAAGTGAGAATGAGGCAATTGGTCGGGTGCATGGGGGCCATGGAATTGGGGAGAGAAACCCAGAAGGAGAGAGTGTAGTGGATTTTGCTGTGTCATTTGACATGGCAATAGTAAACACATTCTTTAAGAAGAAAAGGGAACACCTAATAACTTATAGGAGTGGGGGAAGATGCTCCCAGATAGACTACTTCCTGTATAAAAGGATAAAGCTGGTGGAGGTCAAGAACTGCAAGGTTATCCCAGGTGACCATGTAGCCCCCCAACACAGACTGCTATGTATGGACTTAGGCCTAAAAAGGGAAAGAAAAGCTAAAGCTAAAGGGATAAGGAAAATTAAGTGGTACAAACTAGTGAGGGAAGGAGATAAAATGAGAGAGTTTAAGAGAAGGGTTTTGGAGGATATTGATATAGGAATTGAAGATGTTCAAGAATGGTGGACACGAAATGCAGCAGTAATGAGAAGGCATGGAAAGGAGTTGCTAGGAGAGACATCTGGTATCATATGGGAAGAAAAGGAGAGTTGGTGGTGGAGTGAAAAAATTGAGAAAGTTGTAAAAGATAAGAAGGAGGCAAAGAAGAGATGGGAAGAGTCACAGTCAGGGGATGACAGAGAGAGGCTCAGAGAGAAAAACAAGGTGGTGAAGAAGGTAGTAGCCCAAGCTAAAGCTAAGGCATATGATGATGTGTATAATGAGCTGGGGACAAAGGAAGGATTAAACAAGATGATCAAGCTATCAAAGACTAGAAATAAGAGCACCAAAGATATTACACACATCAAACAAATTAAAGATCAAGATGGTGTAGTACTTAGAAAGGAGGAAGACATTGTAAAGAGATGGAAAGAATATTTTGAACAGCTGTTAAATGAAGAAAATGATAGATTACTAAGAGAGGATGGACAGGCGAACTTTGGCATGGTAATAAGTTTCTCTAGGCAAGAGGTAATAAATGCACTGAGGAAGATGAAGAATGGGAAGGCAACTGGGCCAGACATGATTCCTGTGGAGGCATGGAAAGCATTAGGAGATGAAGGAGTAGATATACTGTATGACCTCATGATAAAGATTTTTGAGCAGGAAAAGATACCAAATGAGTGGCGAGGGAGTATATTGATCCCAATCTTCAAAGGGAAAGGTGATGTCCAAGAGTGTGGGAATTACAGATGTATTAAATTGATGTCCCACACTTTGAAGATACTGGAAAGGATGATAGATGCCAGACTAAGAGAAGAAGTAGAAATAGGTAAAGAGCAGATGGGATTCATGAAGGGTAGGGGAACAACAGATGGTGTATTTTGTCTGAGGCAACTAATGGAGAAATTCCGGGAAAAGCAAAGAGACCTGCATGTGGTATTCATTGACCTTGAAAAGGCTTATGACCGAGTCCCAAGACAAGAGGTGTGGAGGAGTCTGAGGGAGAGGAGGGTGCCAGAAAAGTACGTTCGACTGATACAAGAGATGTACCGTAATGTATTTACTAGAGTGAGGAGCAGTACTGGGGAGACAGAGGGCTTTGAGGTGAGAGTAGGATTACACCAAGGGTCAGCTCTGAGCCCATTTATCTTTAACATAGTGATGGACGTTTTAATAGAAGAGGTAAGGGAGGCAGTACCATGGAACATATTGTATGCAGATGATATTGTTCTGTGCGCAGAGAGCAGGGAAGATCTGGAAATGAAATTGGAAAGATGGAGGCAAGTACTGGAGGACAGAGGAATGAGAATAAGTAGATCTAAGACGGAATATATGTGTACCACCAGTGAGGGGGATGATAGAGAAAGTATTCAGCTTAGGGGAGAACAGATAAAGAGAGTTGATAAGTTTAAGTATTTGGGATCATTTGTTAATGTTGGAGGAGGTATGGAAGATGAAGTTAAACATCGGGTACAGGCAGGCTGGAACAACTGGAGAGCAGCCTCAGGAGTTCTTTGCGACAAAAGAATACTACTGAGATTGAAAGGAAAATTTCATAAGACAGTGGTAAGAACAGCAATGCTGTATGGAACAGAAACAGCAAGCATGAGGAAGACAGAGGAGAAGAAGATGGATGTGGCAGAAATGAGAATGCTTAGGTGGATGTCTGGGGTGACAAGAGAGGATCGGATAAGAAATGACTACATAAGGGGGTCGACAAAGGTGGTGGAAATATCAAAGAAAGTGCAGGAAGGGAGGCTGAGATGGTATGGACACTTGATGAGGAGAGATGAGGACCACGTTGGGAGACATACTATGGAGATGGAGGTTCAAGGAAGAAGAAGAAGAGGGAGACCAAGAAAGAGATGGAGGGACTGTGTGAGAGGAGATTTACAGGAGAAGGGGATTGATGAGGCAGAAGCGCAGAATAGAAAAAGATGGAAACCGCTCATCCGCAACGGCGACCCCATATAAAATGGGAACAAGCTGGGAAGAAGAAGATTACGCGGTAATAAGCAATCAATCTGGAGTAGAATACACAGTAAAAAGAAAACAATCTGGAGTAGGTCTAGTCAGTAGCTGGCAACAAAAGAAACTGAGACAAAAAAATGACATGATAGTAAACAATTAATATGTACTCAAAATAGAAGTGCAAGCCACAAGTTTGATAAAATATCTACTCACTGTTGCATCACATAAATTGTGAGGACTAAGAGTTGGGGGTGGATCTTTGGGAGTTTAATTTAGGGTTTAATGTACTTCTCTGTGTTGTGAATCCTACACTGGTGGCCCCAAGAGGAGAAGGTGAGTAATGAATTTTTTATGTTAAACATTGAAAGATGGAGCTTCAAATATATAGGCACTTTGACCTGGAGGTGTTTCATCAAAATAGTACAATCATATAAACCAAGCATTTAAACTTTTATGACCATACACAATAAAACTTATCAAAGTATTTCATGAAGTTTGTGGCTGACTCAGAAGTTAGTACCTTACTCTCATCTAATAGAAATTACATTGTATTGTGCCAATATGATGGTGACACATTGAATTTGGGGACAGTATGATATTCATACATACAACAGTGATCAGCAATAAGAAATGCAGGCGACGTAAATGCATCGAATAATCTTTGGCAGCTTTTAGGAATGAAGGAAAAATCTGAATAAGCCTAAAAAGCAAAACTAATGACTAAACAAAACACGAAAATGTTGATTTTCGCTATATGCTATGAGATTTATTTTGATTTACTGATAAAGGAACACCAATGAAAACCGTGATTCTAGCTATTTACTATGCTGCACTACAGTATAAATATTTCGGTCATCAATTTCTCTAGGCAGGTAAAAATGTTTGTTCTTTGGAAACTTGTATTTTCCATTACCAATGAGTGAGCTCAAACAATGTCTTAAAAACATCCTATTTCTAATTTAAATGTAAAACCTAAAATTGAATGTATTTTATTCAAACCCGAGTTCATGTAAAGTATTTTTTAATAGACTGGTCCATCTTTTCATGAAAAAATATATTAACTTTACTTTTTGCTTTCATGAAATTTTCTACAATGTACATAGCTTTAATTTTGTGTATAACTAGATCAAAGACTATATAAGATTTTCATATGATCACTTTAACAGAATGTTGCTGGTTAGTATTCTCCATTGCAATTAAAAGAGAACTAAATTTCCAATATTTATCATGTTTTTAATCTTACAAAGCTGTAAACATATCTGTCTACATGTTGGGGACAGAACCAAGAAAAAAGGGAGCTTGCATAATGGTATGTGGGTGCACAGGTATATGAAAAAATACATAAAATCTACTAATATATTACCAAAATGCATGCTAACTGTAAAATTTATTCTATATTAAGCGGACTGACATGCTATTTACATTATAGAAAAGTTCCAATCAGCTAATTGTGATAAGGGGCACCTCAAGTTTTTATGATGCATAGTAACCTTGTTGAGATGGGGTTGAAGATTGCAAGCTGGCAAGTTTGTACACAATTTTCTCCACAGCTGACAGCCTTTATCTCACTGTAATTAGGGTTTACTATAACAAACTTTATATAGTGTACTAGAGACATCTTTCTGAAAGAACTTACCAAGTACCCAAAAAGTTAGGATGAAATAAAGAACGCGCCAAGTGAATACAACATTAATTACAGAGGACGTTTTTACCATCAAATAAGAGTATTACTCTCGTAGGAGTAACTTACCTAAATTCAGTGATAGGATGGCTACCTACCCACCCAAGTGCCTAAAGCTTGAATTATTGTGAGGCTCTACTGGACTACCAGCTATTGCTTTTTGCTCTATAAAGCAAATCCATGAGTGCAAAAAATGAAATGGTTGTAAATAAAATAATAAGTGAGTTAGTTTAAACAAATATTCATGACTAATCTTTTGTACTTTACTAACACTATTTTTCTAGACATGCAGTGGAAATTATCTGAAGCACTACCAAAGAATCAATATTAATTACAAAGCAACTTTTAATGTGAATAATCCACCTATAAACTTTAATTGAATTAAATAGGAAGCAAAATACTGTACAGAAAAAAGCCAATGCTTATAACTATGATATACAGTAACTTTAAAGGGTGACTGTAAGTTTGGCCATGTAAAGCACTGATCAAATATCATAAGATGATTACCATTATCAGCAATCTATTTTAAACTTAAAATACATAAATCAAAACAAATAAAGTTTCTATATACAGTACTATATATAAATAATCATAAAAAGAAGATAACGACACAAAGCAGTTTTAAAATATTTAAAACACCAAAGACTATATTTCATTTACTGTATAGAAAAAAAAACGAGTTTTGATGTAAAGAAATTTCATCATAGATCATTTGAAAAGGAGAGAGAACTTGTGTATGATCATTATATCCAAAGGAAATAAAGATGTTTGATAAAAACATACACAAGAGCTAAATGAGTACAGTATAAGGTACAGTGTACTTTAGAAATACTTTAGAATACAACATAAATAGTGTAAACCTGACACTAGCTATCTAACCCTGCACAAGTGCATTCTTTCTCCACATGTGGAGTTTTCCTAACTGTTAAACTCAGAAAAGAATTTGGGTACAGAAAGAAAAAGTAAAATTCACATATTTAGGATATATACCCAGCACCTGAATGCACTGCATATGTAAAAATGCAGGAGCGTATGTATCTAATACTGTACAGATAGGCTGTGAGAAAACCAAACCCATCAACTATGGGGAGGGAAGTCAATATTGCTGTTCTGTTAAGAATTTGGCTTTAGATACTGTAGTTAGGAGAATAATTTTTTTAAACTAAAATTCATTAAGTGCTGGATACAAAGAACAGGCCCTATTGTAGAATAGCACAATTGTAAAACATTGACAAATTTGACAATAATATTTAATAATTAATTAAATACAGTTTCTCTATTTCCTCTAGAAATCTAAACGTCTAGCAATTAATATATATTCTAATTCATATGAAAACTACTACCTATTTCACCATCTGTTACACACACAAAACTCTTCCTATTACACTTACATACACTCTAAATACCTCTAGTTGAATTATGTGTATTGTCAGCTATTTTAATAGTAGATGTAATCCAGTACATAAAATTTGCTCAAATATGAGCTAGTATCAAAAGGGTTATCAACTTGGTGTAAAATAATTTTGTTTATTTTTCCATATCAACTAGGATTAAAGGTAGTTTGGTGAAGCAGATTAAATTATCATATATAAAATGATGAAGAAATCATAAAGCAAAGTGTATTAGTAATTGAACAGAAACAGGAAGCTGCTCTATATTAGGCATGTGTCATGCATCTATATCAGAAGTATTCTGACCATGCTCCATGCTGTAAAACTGTAGGTTATAATTTCTTACCCTCATTAACTTTTTCGTACATGGTGACTCCTGCCATGACTGTCACCAAAACACGACCCACTATGCTTAAGTCTTTTTCTTCTATCATTTTCATAATAATATCAATTAGTAAACAAGGAAAAAATTTTAAAGGTACATTTGCTCAAATACTTGGATCATTGATGTATTGAATAGCTTAAATAAATGACCATTAATACTCAACCTGTAATTGGGAAACAAGTCTTCTAATTGATTAGGTTTTTTATAATATATCAGAAGAAATTAATATTTTTATAAAATTTTTTTTTGGCTAAAATTACCGTATAGACATCAGCGAATGTGGGCTTTAAAAAACCCATCTAATATATCTAAACAATGTTTAAGTTATAGGGTTTTCTGTTTTGAAAGATAACAGTAATATTCAAATTAACGCATGTTCTTTAATTCTGATAAATGGAAAATTTATCATGGCTGCAACATTAGATCACAAAGATCCATGGTTTTGAGATAATGTACCTGTAATTGCATCAAATATCCACATAAAATAACTTGTAAAACTATAAACAGTAATATATATCTATATCTTGTCAACATAAATTCTTATACTAGTGAATAATCAGGTACAATACTTAAAACTATGGAATAGCATACATTCACAGTGGCATTAAGAAGTTTTAACCAAGTTATTACTAATGTATACATACTTCAAAGAAATGCGTATATCTATCAATAAGTGCATCCTGCACATCTATATTAATCATTCTAAATACTATAAGGTCACATAAAGCACAATGAGAAATGAGAATGTACAAACTATGGTAATCAAATAATTTTAATAATTTTTTATAGTTTCGTAAGCCCTCGATCTTTGAAGATTTCATCATCATGGTTTCAATATTCCACATACAGGTACTGTATTCCAATCCGCAATATATTTAAAAAAATAATTTCAATTCTGCACAGATCATTGCAGAGTAATCACAGTTAGGATTGCTCCTCAGATCAATGTTTTCCACCAAAAATACCTCTTGCTCCTGGGCCTTGTGGGGCATTCTACACTGTCTCAGTCTTACTGCATCTCCCACTAGTGTTTGTCTAGCACCAGGTACTCTTTCTCAACCATGCCATAGCCTCCAAGAAAGCTTTGTCATCATCTCAAGCTGGCTCTAAGCAGCAGAGGAAGGTGATGACTCTTGAACAGTAAGTAGAATTGCTTGATAAGTGCAAGGAAGAATGATTTTATGGGTAAAACAAATGTATTAGGGAGTACATACAATGGAGAAAAAATTGATAATTCGTGCTGTCATGACGAAAAGTGCTCCTCGCAATGCAAAGAATGTTTCAATGGTGACTGAACAATACTGTGGAATGATTCAAATGGATATGGCCTTATATGTGTGGATCGAGGATTAGCATAGCAAAGGAGTGATCATTAATTCACTTCATCATTAAGCCTCTGCTCTGCCATTTCATATAAGTGAACCACAGCCAATCACCAGTACAGACGCCATGTCTACACTGCGTACGCCTTTCCACATCAACAAAGACTAGTTTGAGACATTCAAGAGTTGTTTGTTATTGAAGAATGTTATAATGACCAGAGTCGGGTTTTTCGGACCTGGATAGAGTGAAAGCTTTCTCTACGGATCTTTCAAGATTCTCGAGGAGAGATAGTACAAGTCAGAACAAGGGAAACATGGTTGATACTGGTAAGTTTATGAACAGTTCATATACAGTAACATTGATATGAATATTTTATTTCAGGTTACTTGACTACAAAAGTGTTCAATGCTGTACATATACTTAATATAATTAGCATAAAGTACAGTACATACTGTACATACAAATTTCTTTCATGAACTGTAGCAGTGATGATTCATACCTGTACATTTTAATTTAAATAATTTATTACTATTACTATATAAATGTACTTTTAATACTTGATAGGTTTGTTTTGGAAGATTCCCAAGAACATTTATTGTCCAGGAAGAATGCATGCTCCTAGGTTTCAGCCAGAAAAGGACAGGTAGGCTAATAGATTGTGATAAATCTTTTCATTTCCCTAATTTAGATGCTTGTAGTTTATCCTTTATTTTTTTATTTTTTTTTTTTTGTAAGTAACATTTGAACAAAATATATTCAATGCACTTCATAAAATATGTAACTCTATGTCTGTTTTTAAATCCCATTCTAATATTTGTGTCTTTTCCTTTGTCTTTCCGGCTTACAATTTTGTATGGAAATGCCGTGAGTCACCTTACTTGATCTGGCTTTACAGTATTTAGAAATCAGCTAACGTACATGCACTCTAGTGCCATAACAAGAACATGCTGCCTGTGTATTGGGTGCACATGAAGAAGGCCGGGATGACAAGCAACCTCTTTCTCAACTGGCTTCATCGTTGCTTAGTGCCAGAAGTTGGTCAGTACCTATAGAATGAATAGTTGGAGTTCAAGGTCCTGCTTAAAAGTTGACAATGCTCCGGGACACTTCCATCAAGGTACGGTAGGGCAACACGGAAGTGGTGTTATTTTCTCCAATCACCACTTCACTCATCCAGCTGATGAACCATGGAGTCATGAAAAACTTTAAGGCCCATTAAAGCAGACATGATGGTGCAACTCCAAGCAGCCATGGATAACAATCCTGCTCTCAAAGTCATGAAGTGCTGGATGGATTTCATGACAGAACAGTTTCTCTACTGTCAAGGAATGATTCAACATCATCAAAACAGATGGTGAATACTAGCTGGAAATGTCTGTGGTCTAACTGTATGAAGGCCATTGCTGTGTTCAGTCCTGATGAAGCTTTTAAACAAAAGGTCAACAAAATCATAACCTTAGCAGAGAGAGTGAGAGCCAAAGGCTTTCAGGAAGTGGGTGAGGTAGATGTCTTTGAGTTGCTTGATGGGCAAGAAGAGGAGCTGACCAAGGAGGACCTTGCTAAATTAGTCCATTCAGCAAGGGAGAAAGAGGAAGATACAAAGGATGATGAACCTGAAAAAGAGAATGAAAGCATCCCACTTGAAAAGTTGCGCAAGATGTCATAGGTGCTGAAGACTGAAGAATGTGGCAAACAGCACAAACTCTTCAATAATGAAAGCCTTTAAAGTTCATACAGGTCATGAGGAAGGTTTAGCACCTTGCAAGTGCATCATGAATATCTTGAAAGGCAAACCTACGCAGCTCCTCATCACGATGTTCCTGAGCCCTTGTGTGACACTTCCACCACCTCCTCCAACCACAGATTCTCCTTAACCTGTATTTGTTACTGTACCTGTATTGTACATGTTTAATACACTACTACTATGTCTATGTCCCATGTATAACAGACTATGTATCTCAAGATCAAGAGCAATTTTGCTGTTTAGAACTTTTTCATAAAGGGTAAATGTGTTGTACATGAACTGTAATTTATTTTCTGATTGTGTTAGGGTATTCTATCTATGCATAGGATTAGTACAATGCTGTACTGTAAGTATTACAGGTAATCTACAAACATATGTTCATTGAAAAAGAAAAAAAACTGTGTACAGCATACAAATACAGTATATAGTTATAGACTATATATTAGTTGAAAAATTGGTAGGGTGATGAGGTGACAATGCTAAGACACTAATGACTTAGTGGGTCTCAAAATCAGTTTTATTATATTGCTGTACAGAGATCATCATATTATTTCAATAATGTTTCAATTTCTTGCAGTTGGGACTGCTGAACGAGCCCTACGTTTTTAAACTTCCCGCACTTCTTTGCACTTAGCCTTCACGCTGTTTCCCTCTTTGCATAACGCCACTTCTCTGGCTGATTCAATTTCATTTTCCCAGCGTCTGTCATCAGGAAAGCATCTCCCAAAAGTGTTTGTTAAGCAACAAATGGTTTTCTTTTATTGATGCCATGGCCCCAAGAGAACTACTTCATCTTCTCAAGCTACCATTAAGCAGGAAAGGATGGTCATGACTCAAGGATGAAATATAAACTCTCGATAAGTGCAAGGAATGGATTTCTTATGCAGCCATAGGGTAGCTTTTTGGGGTGAATGAGATTACGGTCAGGTACATGGAGAAGAATGCAAGGAAGAGTGCCCCGTGCAGTGAGAAGATTGTACCATTAAAGGTGAGGAAAAGGGGCATGATCCAAATAGAAAATGCTTTATTTTTGTGGATAGGATCAGCATCGCAAGGGAAATAGCCCTTGACTTGCTCACTATACAGGAGAAAGCCAGGTCTCTACTCTGAGGTTTCACGCAAGATGAGACTCGGCCAACCACCATGTTCAGAACTCTGCCGTTTCACACAAAATGAACCTCAGCCAACCAACACGTTCAATAATTACTACAACTGTGCCCTAAGGATTGCATCATGTGTCACATGACTTCAAGGCATAGAACTCTGTGAATGACATGTGTTGTACAGTCATATTTTGTTATCATATTTTTACTGTTGCAATTGTCGTAGGATAAATATTCATGTGTTCATTGATAAAGAACTACTAATAGTGTATTTATGGTACTGTAGTGAATACAAAATACAGTGTACCATACTATACAGTACTGTAGATACAAACTACTTGTTAGGTGATGAGCTCGTAGGGTTGTGAGGTAACCTCATGAAAACAGCAATTACTTATGAGCGATATGTTGTCTCATCTTAGCTAATTAAACAGCACAGTAGTGACAGTACTGTACATATAATACAGTGATGTACACTACCATATCAGTACTCTTATTAGATAGGAACAACAATGTTTTTTGTTGCTTATACTGTACACAGGGTGCTGTGGCAATGACTTACGTGTAACGAGTCTTCTAACCATGTACTGATGCTAGGTTAGTAATGTACAATTACCACTGTATAGTAATATAAACTACAATAACGTGATAAAATCCATACGAAAACAATATGGTACAGTACAGTGTGTTACCTAGTGTGTTAGTAGACTGTGCATAGACTGTTGTATGTTTCAGGGGTTAATAGTTGAGCCACCATAGGACACCAATCTTACACAGATTTTTGCTCTCCATGGGTGTCTCTTATACCTAATACCTGCAAAGACGGAGGGCTGACTGTATATCGTACATAGGGTGGGCGTAGCGACGACTTACAACTTCTGTCCTGTAGCATTGATAATAATGCATAATTACCCTTGCACATAAATATATACAACAATAACATGATATAAACTATACTAAACAATGGAACATGTTATTTAGGCAGAGGTAGGTTGGTTAAGGGCTTGTATGTTGACTGATCCTATGGTAACAATATTTTGTGGTCTCTGCTACATAACCCCCAAAGGTTGAAGACTACCTGTATTTTTCTAAATCTTAAGGATATGCTGTACTGGTATTATAGTACAGTATAATATTTGGTGATTGCCAATCTTTAGTTATTACTGGAGAAAGAATATGATTTTGAGATCTGTTACATTTCTCAAAAATACTGACAAGCCTTCAATATCATCCTCATGAAAATAAAATGAAAATCATAAAAGTTATTTTCTAATTGATATACAGTACTATAAATTTTCCCATAGTTTCTGGGCGAGGAAAAATCTCAAAACTTAGGGCAGTAAAATATTAGATAAACTGGATTCAAAATAAAATCTATCAGTGGAGCATCAAGCAAACCTATATCTATAACAGTACTGAAAAAATAAGGGTTGATTTATTAGCCATAAAACAATAAGGCCCATTTTGTAATGTCTTGTTTGCTTAATGAAAATATAGCTATCACGGACAACTCAAGAAACTGTCGTGTGGTTGTTGCTATCTCCTGATATTATTTCTCCTTACTTTAAGCACTAAAAACTCCTAGATCTTCTTTATGATATGTAACTGTTAAGTGTTACTTTGTTCAGAGTCTCTTTAGAGCTGCTGTTCCCTTGATGCAAGGATAAATGAATCTGGGTCTAGAGATGAAAATCATGAAGATGGCAACACATTGACTTAATCACTCATAGACTGTTGCATGCAGCTCAACCAATAGCTGGTTAACATATAACTAATTGGATTTCTATTATAATTTTTGCCATGAAATAACATCAATTATGCATTAGCTTTCAATACATAACTGCTCCTTGTCTTCTTGTCACCTTGGAATTACAGTAATTCAGTTGAGAACAAAACTTTACAAAATTACTGCACACTTTTTCAATAAAAAAAATTGTTTGGCTTTGGGCACAAAATTAAAGCATACAGTGAACAAAATAGTTTGATTAAATTCATAACTTTTACATGCAGCTTTGGTGCGCAATAATAAAACATATTTTGAAATTATAATGTAGTGGTTGAAACTGAAGTGAGCCAGTAGGTCTAGTTACACTTGGAATTATTTATAGACAAAAAGATAAATTCTTATATGTCTAGTACTGCTCATTATGCCTTGTAAGCCTATAAGCATAAATTGATATTTTAATATGAAGTTGAGTAAGTTTATACAATTCTTATTTCTTTAGTAAGTTAATGACAATATAAATAAAAAAAAAATTATTTCCATGACCACAGTTGATTCTTTTTTAAAATTGGGAAGTGCAACATGAAGTGGCAATCTGTACAACAAAAACTGAGCACTTCATTATCCCACTCTCACACGAATTATGGATTGCAATGTTGATGCTGGTAAAAATAACTACAAGGCTTCTGGTAACAATACCAATGCCAGGACACCTGATATGCATCTTTAACAATGTAAGGAGTGCACACTGTGTCATCATGCTAACGATGACAAAAAAAAAAGGTGTTTCATGAATGCCTTTGTAGACTCATTTCACACTGTCAAGCTGAGCCTACTAAGTTGATTGTACCCTCAGGGTGTGCAAGATGATTTTTAAAATTTCAGACCACCTACCTTTAATTGCACCACAATCTAGTCACCAGTTAGCCACAATCTTTGACAACAGTACCTAAGTCAGGCACATTGTCTTCCTTTGTTTTTCTTGTACAACAACCCTTGTCCTCTTTGGTCATGTCATCAGTCACACATCATGCTGGTAATGACCAATATCTCCCTATTGTGACTAAGCCCACTTGTAAGGATTTGCTTGGTAGACCTTATGGTGTTTTTTTTTTTTTGGCTTAGAGAAAATCCTACATATTCAGAGCAGCAGACACCATGGACAAATGTATTTGCTAGAGTTCTCTGCTCCATCATGCCTGGTAGCAGTGTCTCTCATACCAGTATCTAAGAAGTGTCTGCAGTCAGATGTTGACTCATCCGAGTTTCTAAGTGTAGTGAAAGCTTCTGTCTTCAACTTCAGGTTCCCATAGGGATTTATCACTTTAACAAAACATGTTGTAGTTGCCAATACAGCTCTTTTTGGGCTCAAGCCATGTCGTCCTGATGGAAGTTCCTAAGGTAGCTTCTAAAGGATATACTATATAATCCTTTAGAAGCTACCTTAGGAACTTCCATCAGGACGACATGGCGACATCACCCAAAAATTGATTTTTCGCTTCGCTCAAAATCTGTTTTATGACCTTATGACTTGATACACCAGCATTAGGTAACTGACTGATATACAGTACAGTAAATAATTTTGTACTCATCATCATCATCATCTCCTCCTACACCTATTGACGTAAAGGGCCTCTAGTCTCTTGTACACTATTCACTCTTAATTAGCATACTTAAGTTCAGTAGCCTAGGCTAAAGGATATTCCTTTGCTTGGTCTCAGATATTGACATTCTTCTTTGCTTGATCATTTGATGACACCAGACACACAGACTAAAGTGCAGGAATATCCATGCAAGGGTATTATGAAGTAACAGATGTATGCATGACAGAAAACATTAAAACTAATTTTAGGAAACACATTTACGAATGGCAGGAAATATTAACACTTAACTTTACGATAAACTTAGAATAAAATTTCTTTTTTTCCTTTTCCTATTTTTTTTTACATTATGTTTCGTATTTTCTAAATTCAACTACATTACGTATTTTCTTCATCACTGCCACTTTTCTTTCATTCTTTAGCTGGCGTTTGGTCTTCTTCTACCAAAGGCCTCTTTAAAATAATCGTCTAAAGAAGCTTGTTTCTGCCTGCTTCTTAAAATTTTTCTGAAATTACTCAGGCAAACTTCATTACAGTACTCAAGCGCATGACCTGTGAGTGTTTTTTCTGGGTGTCTCTTTTCTAGACCCTCCTTAATTTCTGCAGTTGTCAGTGGGTCATCCTCCTCTCCCCCGCGGTACTCTTCCTGAACGACGTTCACTTGCATGGCCTCCAAGTCCTTCAGGCCATCCATCGTAAGTTCCTCTTGGTGCTCCTTGATAAGCTCATTAATGTCAGCCTCATCAACTTCCAGACCCATGGACTTCCCGAGTGTAACGATCTCGGCAACTTCAGATTGAGCAACAGGTTCAGGATCGACAACATTTTCAGAATTTGCTTCAGCTTAGTCTACGTGGAAGCCCTCGAAATCTCGTTTGGAGATGGCATCAGGCCACAGCTTCTTCCAAGCAGAGTTTAAAGTGCATCTCGAAACCTCCTGCCAAGCTTGATCGATAATTTTGAAGCATATGACAATATCAAAATGCTCCTTCCAAAATTGACGAAGGGTGAGGGTTGTGCTCTCAATGATTTTGAAACATCTCTTGAAAGATATTTCATATATACCCTCTTGAAGTTTGAAATCACATGCTGGTCCATGGGCTGGAGGAGAGGGGTGGTGTTTGGTGGAAGACAGAGAACCTTAATGAAGGAATATTCTGCTACAATATCTTCAACGAGGGCAGGAGGGTGAGCAGGGGCATTGTCCAGCACCAGCAGGCATTTTATAGGGAGCCGTTTCTCTTCCAAATACTTTTTCACAATCGGGCCAAAACTAATATTTATCCACTCGATGAACAATTGTCTTGTTACCCAG